>NW_025999900.1:32482255-32525926 GCF_001458135.2 Marmota marmota marmota | reverse complement strand
TTGCATGGTAATGGAGGGAGACCCTCATTGTTATACAAAATTACATATAAGAGGTTGTGAGGGGAATGGGAAAATAAACAAGGAGAAATATGAATTACAGTGGATGGGATAGAGAGAGAAGATGGGAGGGGAGGGAGGGGGGATGGTAGAGGATAGGAAAGGTAGCAGAATACAACAGTTACTAATATGGCATTATGTAAAAATGTGGATGTGTAACCGATGTGATTCGGCAATCTGTATTTGGGGTAAAATTGGGAGTTCATAACCAACTTGAATCTAATGTATGAAATATGATATGTCAAGAGCTTTATAATGTTTTGAACAACCAATAAAAAAATTAAAAAAAAAAAGAGAATGAGTCAGAAAAAAATAAAATTAAGACTCATGAATGATAGATACAGGAAACTTAACATCATTTTAAAAGACAAAAAGGCAAGGAAGGGGAAATAGACAAATATAAAATAGACAAATATAAAATAATATCCCTGAGCCAAAGAATAATAAAGGCATTCTGATTAAATAAAACCATCAAGTATCAAGAAAAAGAAAAAGTTGGATGCCCCTTATTTATAAAGATTCTGGTGAAATTTCAGAATTCAAAGATCTAGAGGAAATGCTAAAAACATACAAGGGTGAGAGTATAGTTTTCCTAGTGAAGAATAGGATTATACCACCATCAAACTATGCCTTAGCAGTTTTGGGTGCTTGAAAATAGCAGAACAAATTGTACCAAGTATTAAGGAAAAAATAATTAAAATTTATTCAGGTATTTTGGTTTCTAATAACTTTTAAAAATTATAGTTGGGCATAAAGAGGAAATGATTACTTTTAAATTTGTTTTAAACCAAGAGGCAAACCTAGCCTATACATCAAATTTAGCCTGCTGCCTGTTTTTGTATGGCCTGTGAATTGAGAAAGATTTTTAAATTTTAAATAATTTTTAAAAATGAATATCATGACAAGGATACTATATGGAATTCAAATTTCAGTGAACCAATCAGATTTTATTGGAATGCAGCCTTATTTATGTACATCCTATGTCTGATTTTCATTGCAACAGCAGGGTTATGACACAGACTATATGGCTTGCAAAGTCTAATATATTCATCCTTTGGCCAGCCCCTATTTTAGACCCTTTGGTTTTTAACAACATTCAGGTCAATCCCCTCTCCTCTCCTTCCCTCAAAAAGAATTTCCATTTCCTCAGGGCTGCCTAAATCTTGCTAGGTAATATCAGAAGCAATGAACACATTAGTAGGAATCAAATAAACAAGCTAAAAGGCAATAGAATTTTAGCTAAAATAAACTCCACAAGCAAATGTGAAGGCAAAATAAGGACATTTTTGGACATGCATGGACCAGTAAATTACAGAACCTCTCACAGCAGCGTTGCAACACAGCAAAAGAGGAAAATGGAAAAAAGAGGAGATGTGGTGTACAAGAAACAATGGCAGCAACATACCACCTGGCTAAAATGGAGCAGAAAAGGAATGAGAAGGGAATCCACTGAACCTGACACACTAATCATTCTCATTTGAGATTAATGACAGAAATATATTCCATCCTCCATCAGTTCAGCTATCAGGTGAACAATATTTATATAATGATTAACTGAAAGAACTGTGTTTATTCTGTTCAAGTCATTATATTAACCTATGGACAAAGAAAACACTAGTCATTTATACTTATGGGTCTGAATATAAATTTGATATAAATAGATAATGAAACTAAAATAATATAGTTAATAAAAATAGGTAAGAAATAGGATTATGATGCTAAAATCCTCATATTTCTAGATGGTCATAACTTTCTCAAGTTGGTCAAGAAGTAAAAGTTGAAAGAGAAGTTCTCAGAAATAATACCTGCAATTATCTCCAGAGATAAAAAAAAAGACTGTTGTATTTTATTTTTATTTTAGACCCTTCATTATTTAACCTCATGCACTGCATTCCGGATGGCAAATATGTACCTTACTTTCCATTCTCTCAGGGCTGCCTAACAGTTGGCCAGGTGACAAAGGCAGTAACAAACATCATCACATAGCATCATGGGCAAATAAATAAGGTAAAAGCTGATATAATTACAGCTTAAATAAATTTATCTGTACAAACCCTCGTGGCAGAGCTGAGAATAGGACTTCCATGGTCTGGGATGACCTGCTGGGTGAAAGAGATGCCTCCTCTGAGCAGCATTTTGTTTACCCTCCAGTGGTGTATCACAGGTGGGGACACAGTCATTTCACCCAAGGCTATTCAGGAATTAAAGAACTGCAACAAAGCACTGATGGAAACACAGTATATTTGAGTCAAATATTGGGTATATCTGGTTCAACTATGTTAAATTTGGGTCTCATGGCCCAGGATAAATGGATGACCATTGATCCTCTAGAAAGAGGTAAATATGGGTCAGATGTAAGACTCTGATGTGGATTTTGGCCACTAGGTAATGGCTTCTGAACCCAATTTATTCCAAATGTTCTGTGAACAGTCAAGCATCTCATAAAATAACCCACCTACTCAGTATAGCCACAGAAGAAACTAATGCTATGGTCTCTCCTAAAGGGTGCACATCAGACTAAAGACAAACTAGTTCCTATTGAGCCCAGGGAAATGGCTCACTCAGCATGAAAGAAGTTCATCCCTTCAAGTGTTTTCCTCTGACTAAAGCAACATGAAATGGAAGGAGAATAGCATCCAAAAAAACAAATAGTTCAAGCAAATGTCTTTTGTAGATGAATTACCTAGCCAAACTGATTTTCATGGCTACTCTTCTCTCAACCCTGTTATTTCTAGTCCTCACCCAAATCCGGGGGGTTGAGTTCTATCTTGCAGAATTCATGTTTTGTTTATTGTCCATGCTTTTGAAGTAAATCTAAATCCTTGAGGGGATTTTTTTCCTTCCTTGTTTTTATGGACTTTGGCCTTGCCATATTTTAAAAGTCATTTTCGTTTCCAATTATCAGAGCTTCTGACTTACTGAATTCTACTTCCTCCTGATTTTTCCCACTTCCTCTTCTTCCCTTGAGCAGTTTTTTTGTGCTTCAGGAATAAAGTTCTGACTCTCTCTCACCTCTTCACTCCAGTTAGCTTCCCCCTGCTGGTCCCAACTGCTAATCGGACCATTTCTCCACACTAAATTACAGAATTATCCTGAGGCAAGAAGACTTCAACATGAATGTTTCTTTACAGTTCAAAAGTATTTTAGGTACTAGGTGAATGTCTAGTGAGAGTTTGTCCCAAAATGTACACAGCGGTATTCTTTGGGGCTTAATTTAAGCTACGAAAGCAAAAGATAAAAGAAGCATTACTTCACCAATGTGTTTTCTCCTCCTTGGTATTTATCAGTGCTTCAAGGTCATCCTCCGATACTGGCAGCTTTAGCCTCCTTCTAAGTCTTCCTCTGTTAATAAATGGCTCCTGTGACTCTCACTCTTTAGCTTTGCAGGGTCCCTCTTTAACCTTCTGTGAATAGAAAAACAACTAGGCAGCCTTGCTCCTTTCCCCCTCCATCTCTTAGATTTGCTTCTGAACCTCTGCTGAATTATATTTGAATAATTCATCCAACTCAATTTTTACTGAGTGACTAATGTGCTAATTAAAAGAGGAGTCATTTTAAGGTTGGATTTGGTGCTCATTACTAAACACCACTATAAAATATTCATGTTGTATTTGGGAATTTGGGGGGAAATACAGAAAGGACAGACATGTGTGAGCATGTTAATACCTTTTCAGAAACCATGATCGGAATCACCATCTTTCTGATCCTGGGAGGATTTATGTTATAAATCCTGGGCTCTGCCATTTGTTGCTGGGTAAAAATGCATTTAGGTAAAGGATGATACAATTTAAAACAAAAATATCCTAAAACGACATGGCTGCTTAAATTGCTCAAGTGCCTAAAGAGCAATTGAATCCAGTAACGAGGCTATCTTGATTCCAGGAAACCCTCTTCATTTCTCAAACCATGTTTTATATGTATCAACAAATTTCTGCATTTTATCGTGCATTTATATGTACACAGACCCCCCCACACACACAACTGTAGATAAAATGTCATTTCTGTCTGATAAGGAAATTATATTTTAGTGAAAATTGTTTAAAGATTCTGTGTGCAGGCAAATGGTTTTTTGGCCAGAGAACTTTCTCTAAAAGTCATGATTTAAAAGCTTTCAAAAGCATATTTGAAATCTTTGGTAAGTGACATAGGTCTCAGATAGCCTTGATTGGACTTCGCATCTAAAAGAATAGTAAAACCTTGATTAATGGAAATGCTTGAAGAATGGAATGTTCTGGTCAATTTAATTCTATAATGAAAAAAGACACCTCTCTCTGTTTCAATTCTTATTAAAAAATCTTACTCAAATACATGGTTCTGCCCTTAATACTGAAATGCATTTTTTCTTTGATGACTGAAAATTATGGAATCATCATCTTGAACACCCGATTGCTGTAAATTCCTATATGTGCACAAACTTTAAAAGATTATACAACTTTACATATACATATGTAAATTTGGGATTTCATAAAGTCTCTACAAGTTTCTTCATCTACTCTTTCACCACTTCAATTCCCTAGAGTGTATTTCATATGAGTAACTGAGTTATGCTACCTACTTGATGTAGACTTACTATGAACTGCTCTCAGAAATTAGTAATGGCTTCATTCTCTCCTTATAACTAGTCCTTGGGAACAGGACACTTTCGAAAGCACAGAAGAATAGCTTGGATATTATAGCTGTTTGGCATTAAATGCAGACACATTTCAGGGTTTAAAAACTGGAGGAATAAAAGTATTAATATGCAGGTAGATCCTTTTTATGGTATACATAAAGTGGTTAACAGTCCAATTTCTCATGGCTGAAGCTGGGGGTGAGAGATGAAATGAGCGTTGTTTCATTCTGCTGCAGTACCTCAAGGGAAGTATCATTACATCTAGGACTTGTATGCAGAAGACTTCTTTTTCAAAATTAGTATTAACAGAGAAACTTCTTTCTTTCTCCCCCAAACCCAGAGGACTCTACAACTTCTCCAACCTTCTCCAACCATAAGGGAAATTAGAGAGATGCCCCCACATACAGCTGAGATAAATTAGATAACAGACAAATCGAGATAAATACATACAAATGATGTGATTTTGCAGGGAAGGCAAACCTCCTTGGGAGTAAAAGAATAAATCAAAAGTTCCCACCAGAATATAAACTTTGAGGAATTCTAAATGGAGACTGAGGGCTTCAATGTGAATATTATTAAGAAGTTCTCACCAACCTGGGTGCAGAGACCCATGTCTGCAATCTCAGCAACTCGGGAGGCTGAGGACAGGGAGATCAGAAGTTCAAGACCAGCCTGAGCAGCTTAGCAAGGCCCTAAGTAGCTTAGAAAGACCTTGTCTCAAAATAAAATTCAGTCAATAAAAATAAAAAGAGCTGGGGATGTAGCTCAGGGGTAAAGCACCCCTGGGTTCAATCCCCAGTTCCAAAAAAGAAAAAAAGAAAAGTTCTCACCATTACAAGGAAGTGAAAACTCTCAATGATAGAACAGCAAAATAGAATATTAAAGTAGACAGGTCAGCACCCAACACTGCAGAACTAAGATAGTAGGAAAAGAAGGCAGCTCTGGGTAAAGGCAGAGTGATAGCCAGTAGTCTCAATTGGCCAGTAGAGTCACAAATTCCCTTTAGAAGATGCTTTGCAAGGTGTTTCCATAAAGTGAGAGGACTAAGGCATGGTCCTGGACTAGGCCCAAGGCCTTCCTAATTGGGTGATTTTTCAGCAAGTTATTTGACTTTAATTTCCCACCAAAACAATGAATATAATGAAGCCACCAATTTCTGCTTATTTCAGGTTGAAGTGATATAAGGCTTGTCCAATTCAATCATGTAAGAAATTCTTAGAGCATATTATTACCCATGGGACTGCTGCTGCTGCTACAGCTATGGCTAAAAGTATGAATGGAGCAAAAAGGAAGCAAAGAATATGGTTTTCTCTGGGTGGAAGAGGTGTGAGGCTTCACATAGAAGTTGGGTCTTGAAGAAAAAAGTCTATCAGATTGAAAAAAAATTAAGCAAATGATTTCTAGGAGTAGGAGAGATATATGTGAGGGTAAATATAAAAAGAAAGGAAATGAACACACACACACACAAAAAAAAGAAAAAAATGAGGCAAACACTGAAGCCACATGGCACTGAGAATCTTAATGAATGCCAATTCTAGACTTCTTAATGGTCAGCTCAAGGTTGGGACCTCAACATTAGAAGTTCAAGGCTAAGTGAAGTTGGACTGCTCAGGCTCACTTAGTACACCAACGAGGAAACTAAATACTTAATGGGAGCCTAATAACTGGATACAGAAATAAACCTAGTGGATGACTTAATACTTTGTGGATTTTAAGAATTATATAGAACACTTAAGAGATATCAGGAATCTTAGCTATCATCCAGTTCAACACCCACATTTTACAAATTAGAAACCTCTATCCCCAAGAGGGAAATAATAGAAAATATACAATAAAACCCCAGGTTTTCCATTTCCTAATCCAATGCTCTGTTGTATCACAGTAGGAATCACAGGTCACAGTAATTTTTGCTGCTCATATTCTGCCAAAGTTCTCTGTATGCAAATACATGGCTTTCCCTCTCCCAACTCCCACCTCTAATTTCTAAGAAACAGAAAGGTCTGAGTCAGAATGAAGAGACTCCAGTAGAGAGAAAGGGCAAAAATATATGGTTACTACTACTCAGAAATATTTGTGGTCTAGAACAGATCTTTCTTGGTCCAAGCTCTTTATAGTTCCCCTATAAATTCTTTCCTCATGTTAACACAAGTTTATCAACTGAAATTCTGCTTCTTGGCTTTGCTGTGTGCCCTGGCCAAGGACATTGTTGAATAATGCTCTGTTATCAACCTAACACATAAAATGATCATGATCTCTTCACTAATTAAGGATAAAGGAATTTATTGTATACAGTAATGCATTTATAAGATGAGTAATTGTCTCAATTCTTTCTGCCCGTGCTACTTCTATTGATATTTTAAGTAGACTAGAGCAGTTTTAAAACATGTTTGAAGAATGAGGTGTGCAAATATGAAGTGTAAACATAAATGTCTCTTAACATCTTATATTAAAGTGAATGGAGGAAAACTTGCCAATTGGAATAAAAAAAGACATACATCAATTAAAGATAGGGAAAATAACAGTAGCATAAGAATAGCATAATACAGCTATTAAAAGAAACAAAAGAATACAATGCATTTTACAAACACTGCAGTGAAAAAAAGAAGTACCAGAGAGAAAATAGGTCCACTAATAAATGAGGAGCATGAAATTAATGATGAGTCTAAAATGGTAGAGATAATGAACTCATTTGTAAAATTGGCCCTTAACAAGAAAAATGAAGATAGGAAGTTTGAACAATTAAGAAGTAATGAAAACCTTGCAAAAATAGCTGTTGACAAAGAAACAGGAAAGAAAAGGCCAATTCTATTTTAGGTTGGATTAGAAGAATTATCCCACAGCAATGAGGGAATTTATTGTCAGTGGTAGTGTACCCAAACTCCTATGCAAAGTTGGTGGCCATCTTGATCCGCTTATTCCCATCCAAGACTGGGGGTAAAGAGACAAGAACTTATGGAGGCATCAATGTCAGTTATATACAGATGCAGAAGTTAGACATACTGTGCCTGGCAGGGTGAGGAAGGAAGAGCTTTTTGCATGTGTTGTTTCGACCCTCAAAGCAGGATTGGTAGGTATGGTATACCCTGAGTATCTGGAAATAGGTTTTTCTATATAAAGTGTGTAATAATTTTTTCTTCGATTAAAGATATTCAAGTTGAAGTATTGTTGATTGATAACCTTAAACAGAACAGTAGAAAGCAAGGTAGGATGATTAACTTGTTTGTCCCAGGAGTATCCGTTTTCCACTTGTTGATGGGGAGCACAGATATTAACACTGGAAATACATAGAAGGAAACTCTTAGTATCTGTAATATAAAAGATTCTTTGCTTCTTCATCATCTAGCCATGACCAAGAAGATGCTAGGAATGTTTAAAAAGAGATGCCCCCATTATGAATCTCTCTACCAAACTTTCAAAGTACTTAGAAGGCTGGAGAGACACACACAGTAAAAGAGAGAGAGAGAGACTCTGGAAGTACAGGATCTGTTGGAGCCAGAGGCAATACTTAGAATGTCACAGGTAATCTCCATATCCTGTCCTCTTTCTCCCACTAGAAACTTTTGGCCTAATTTTCTCAAAAGAAACACACATCAAATTACATTATTATTGTCAACAGGAACAGAATATATGTTCTAAAGAAATTAAACATGTTCACAATTTTTAACTGATTAATTCAACACTTATTTATGGAGAGTGTATTACATGGCAAGGAAGACCAGGAAAAGTGTAGCTGAGATTTGAGCTAAGATATGATTGACAAAAAGAACTCACCTTTCTGAGATCTGGGGAAATAGCCTTCCAAGCAGAAAAAAATTAGAAATAGCACAGGTGAACTAGTGAATCTGAGAAAGACAATGTGGTTGTGTCATGTTAAGTGAGAGAGGAGAATGCTCCTAAATGACGCGGGAGGTGTACAGGAGAGGCCAAATCAACAAAACTATGTAAACCCAGGCTGATTTCTTTGTTTGTTTGTTTTAGATCATATGCTGAGTTCAGTAGAAGCCATTGGAATATTTTAAAGAACCACAATGATATTATTTACAACTTTGAAAATTAGCGTCATTTGTAGTAAATAAGGATGACCACCTTATAATTTGAGGGTAAGAAATGAATACGATACTTTAGAATTCTAGAATATATCAAATGAACAACCTCAGATGCAAAATTAAAAAATAGTGGCATTTGGGGGAAATGCTGTTGTGAATATATAGTCACACCCAAGATAAGAATAGATGTTGAAAGGGATTTGAGTTTAGGATTAAAAGCACAAGGTAAAAGAGCAACTGCAGGCTTACTTCTGTTATTTTATGCAATATGTTCTTTTTTCCTTAGTCCCTTCCTCTTCTCTTTTCTCCTCATTTTTTCTCCACTTACTTCAAGTGTTCTTGTACTTCTCTCATTTTTAATAGCCTGACCCCTCTCAGTTTCCAAGTTTCTCTTTAACTCTATCATTAGTATTTTTTTTTTGTCTTTATGCATTGTTTTGGCTTTTTAGCCAATTTGTTCTCAGTATGCTAGCATCCTTTCTGTCTGAAGGTGTTTTATTCCTGGTGACTCCACAGGATCTCCTCTAGGTTCACCCTGAAGAGGCACTATGTGACTAATAAATCTAGGCTCAGTCTAACCTCCAGAAAAGACCAAGTTTTTTTGGTAGCTTAGTGCTCAGCATATTGTATTTCCCCAGAACTAAGATTCTTCTCAGACTATATGGGAGAATTACCCTGCCTCTGAGTTATTTAGAATTGTCAAGCATTTGCTTTCGTGTTTTGTTTAATAGAAGAAGAATTGTGAGATGGGAAGTGTCAAATAAAGAAGGATCTTAGGGTCTATTTTTCTTGCACCCTGCTCTAAAAGAAGCACATTTCTGCAGACTGAGTTAAAGAAAGGCTGATGCCACAGGTATTTGAAAGGGTCTAACCATGAAACCACAGCACTGTGAAGGGAAGGGAGTATTTAGTGCTCATGTAGATTCTGCTCTTCTAAGAAACAGTAATCAGTCTGTGTATGTAATTTGGAGAGTAATGTAAATTTGGATAGGGCTTGTTTATAACTGAGTACTGATGTGGGAGTATTGTGCTAATGAAAGAGTCAAGAGGAAGGCAGAGGCTGCTCTTTAATGGATAGTTTATAATAGTAGTAATTGTAAGACAGAGCGGTTTTACTTAACAATTAGGCCATTGGTGGGTTTGTGATGGGCTGTTATGTTTTTCTATGGATATTTTCAATCATGGTGCAAAGCGGTGAACTGGCCTAAGCTTTAGTTAGAGAATGGATGCAAGGAGCAGTTTTTTCTTTCTGTGGATAGGATGTTTCAGGAAACAGGTGCCCTAGGTGATGTCAAATGTCACTGTGCAGCACAGCAACAGCAGAGGGTAATTGCCTCTGTAAATGAGAGGCAGTAGGGAGATGGTAATCCTAGGGCTGCATTACCAAGGCAGCCTATATACACATGGGGGTCACTGCTTCTTGCTCTATGCCTTGCCCTTGGCCAGGATTTAGAGATCTGATTTTGAAAAACATTGAATAAGATGAAAATTGGACTTCACTAAAGATAGGCATGCAGTATAATAGAAAAAGCACAGAACTGGAGTTAATAAATACTTATACAGGAATTCTAGCTCTGCAACTGACGAGCTATTACCTTAAATAAGTAATAAACTTGTTGAACTGAAGCAAGGATATAAAAATAATAATACATATCTACTGGTATGATCAAGCTTAAAAAAACTAATATGTAAAGCACTCAGTTAAACTCCTAGCTCATAGAAACAAGGGATCATCTTTTATTATCAACACCAAAGAAGAACATTTTAGATGTTTTCACTTAAAAATATAGAATTATAAATCTAGAAAAAACGTTGAACAAAAAGAGCAAGTTACAATGACTGTATAAAGGTTGATAGGAGGCATATAGAGATTTTAAAGAAACAAAATATTGCCATTATGACTTAGAGACTAGATACAAAATGAGAATGATAAATTTCAAATTTAGAGTTTGGTGGCCTCTGCAAAAGGCTGAAAGAGACAGTGGAGGCAGTGTTAAAGGACAGGACAGGGACACTGCATGGGGCAGTGGGGCTCCAACTGTCACTGAAATGTTTCACTTCTTTAGCTGAATTGAGGGTAGGTGGGTATATATTTTTTACTGTACCTCTTTACAGGTCTGGAAAGTTTAAAAATGAATTTATTTAATTTTTCACTTCATCTCCCCTATGTTAGAAAAAAGATGAAGACATGTAACACATAAGAAAACTATCACTGGATGTTAGTTACTATCCTATTTGCTAATATTTAGGAACTTACAGAGACTTTGGTTTACATTATCTTATAGAGCCCATAAACATCAACACATTTACGTAGGGTGGATAGTAGAGAAAAATGCAGTTTTATTCTCCTTGAAGTTTAGCTTTGGCGAGTGGAGCCATGTGATCTTGGTCCATGTCCATGTTCTCAATGGCTCTGTTTCTTAATTTATTAAACTAGAATGATAATACTTATTTCATGTGGTGATTGTGATGAAATGAAATAGTATGTAGACCTAGAATATAGAAGTCTCTCAATGAATTTAAGTTCACCTGATACACAGCTTGGAGAAACCCCACAGGGAGAAACTGAGATTCTGCAGTTGTCTCTGTGGGTAAAAATGAATTACTTTGGTATGATGAAAGGCTGCAAAATATTCTCTTTTAAAATCAGCAAAACAGAAATCCATGGCTCAAACATCTGGAGGATGAGGGGGAAGTGAAGATTAGAGAATGGGTTGGGGAAACATTCCTAACATCACTTAGGAAGAATTAAGTTAACTAGTACTCTGTTTATGTGATGTTCATGTTCTACTGGCAACAGAGTCAGTAATAGAAAAATAATTGGATGTAGTGAAATCTAACAGATAAAATGTAACCATATGAGAATACCATCAACTCTAATTCTGAAACACAGCATTCATTTCCTTTTCTCTGAGAAACCTTCCTACCTCAAATGGATGCTAGAATCTAAGAAAATAGACCCAAGCTTCTTAAGTCATTTCATGACATCCCCCTCTGCCTCTCTCTCTCTCTCTCTCTCTCTCTCTCTCTCCAAGAGCTTGCAAGAACTCATCTGCTTTTAATCCTGGATAAAGAAATATATGGGATAAGAAATCATTTGAACTTGAAATACAACAATTATCAGACAATCTCTATGCTAATCAAAGTATAGCCTATCACAGAAAAGCAAAAAAAACGAGCCAAAGTAAAACCATGAGTCAGAAACAGGTTCATTAAAATAGGTGACCTTTAGCTATGCCTCATTGGCATTTTCTCCTCACAAAATATGACCACTTACATAAGACACCACGAAATTACATACCAGATATAGTTACTCTTGCTCTTTGCAAATGGGACTGCTCAAACTAGAAATTAGAATAATGTGTTGAATCCAAGCATGTGCTTTTTAAAGGAACCCAAAGGTGAGTTTGAATTTTACTGCTGATGTATGACTATGAGAACAGAAAATTTACACACGTACTCACATATACACTCACAGGTACTTTTTTTCTCTAAGCTTCTTGAATGAAGAGTTAAAGGAAACTAGTACATTGATTTTTCCCTTTGATTTTATGCCAAACAATAACATTTTATAAAGGAAGTCCTGGTGGTGTTTAGAGCAACTATGAGAATATACTTTTCAAAAAGCAAAAATTTCAAGATGAAAATATTTATGCTGTATTGATAAAAGTATTAGAGAAGTAGGCATTCTCAAATGTTATTAGTAGGTATGATCTGTGTAGAATTTGGCAACAACTCCATGTATCAAACTTTAATTGTATTTACCCTTAAATATAGTATATTGACTTCTAGGAATGTAGTCTGTAAATGTGTTCATGTATACAAGAGGTATCAGAGAGTCAATACTTCAATAACAAAAGAATAGTAAAAATCTACGTGTCAATTAATAAGCGCATTTAAATACATGGGTAACTAAAAAACAAATGCCAAATGTCTTCTTTGATATAATGAGAGCAACTAAGAACAGAGCAGGAAGGAAGACAAGGAGGAAAAGATTAACATTAAACAGAGACATGAGGTGGGAGGGAAAGGGAGAGAAAAGGGAAATTGCATGGAAATGGAAGGAGACCCTCATTGTTATACAAAATTACATATAAGAGGCTGTGAGGGGAATGGGAAAAAAAAACAAGGAGAGAAATGAATTACAGTAGATGGGGTAGAGAGAGAAGATGGGAGGGGAGGGGAGGGAGGATAGTAGAGGATAGGAAAAGTAGCAGGATACAACAGTTACTAATATGGCATTATGTAAAAATGTGGATGTGTAACCGATGTGATTCTGCAATCTGTATTTGGGGTAAAAATGGGAGTTCATAACCCACTTGAATCTAATGGATGAAATATGATATGTCAAGAGCTTTGTAATGTTTTGAACAACCAATAAAAAAAATAAAAGGAAAAAAAATAAATACATGGGTAAGACAATGAAGTTGAATATATTTTTGCCACTATAAAGAATGAAATAGACCTCAAATGTACTACATTGATTGACTTCTCAGACATATATTTAAGTATAAGAGAGGTTAAGAAATAATTTATGTAGAATAATCACACATATGTGCATACATACTTAGTTATACATAGACTATTTCTAAAAAGAGTAGAAATAGTTATTGATTCTGGGAAGACAGATTAGAATTTAAAAATAACTTTTAATTATATAGCCTATTAAATGATTTTGTTTTTCATCATATCATATATTATATTCATGTTACTAATGGTGTTAGAAAGGACAATACATGATGTTGATTCCATTTTCCCAACTGAGTTTGAAGCAAAATAAAATTAAAATAGACAAATGGAAAATTTACCTTTAGTGTTATGATTGAACTTATTTTTTTTTTTGTCATTCCACCCTTGAAATGGATGAACTAAAGATTCAAAGAAATACTGGACAATAGGAATTATCCCCATAGGAGCCCAAGACCTAGAAGTGTCTGTGTTCTGAGGACAGGGTGAGTGTAAAGTAGGGAAAGATCCTGGTGAGATCTGATCCAAGTGTGTTTATTTCTTTACTCCTTATGCCAATCAGAGAAATCATTCTTCATACCTAAAATAAGCTTCCTCCCATAATTCCCCCTAAGTAATAATAAAATTCCATCTTTCAAAGAAAACTTGAGGAGTCAGAAATAAATTCTCCTTTCTAGTGACTGAGGGAAAATATTAAATGCGAACTTAGATTGTGGAACCCGGCTCATCCTCAAGGTACAACTTCTTTGATTGTTATTTTACCATAAACAATGGCTCTTACTGATTTAAAAAAAAAAAAAAAAACTTTCCAAGGAAAATGATTCTGAAAATATTTGGTAGATAAGTTCTAGTCCAATCCAGCCATATTGAAACACCCTGGAATACTTATTATTAATATTATCTAATTCATTATAATAATATAATATTCTTAGCATCTGAGTATTTCTTGGCTTTTGTTGTTTTATTTGCTTTCATCAAGATGGTAAATGAGTGATGTCCTTTCCAGGTAAACATAAAACTGATTATTTACATGTGAACCACATTCTGTTCTCCATTGGTATGTAACTGATCATCTCCAGTGTGGATGTCAGACAGACAACACCCCTCATTTTTGCCCCTTCTGATTAGAATATTGCTTTCTTTTGCTGCAGACACCCCACATGAGTTTCACCAAGCCTACCTTTTATCTGTGGGACTTCCGTGTTAGAGAAAAAAGTGAAAGGAAAGAGGGTAATAGAACATTTTCTTTTTATCTGTCCTTTAAACTGATTATAGTTCTTCCAAAGTGTGTTCAGAGTGCTCTAACTCCCCATTAGAGTATCATTAGGATGACACCATACATTCTTAAAACATTGTGAAAAGTAATATCAGGTGTATTAAAAAGCCATGTTTTGACTTCCAGTTCCTGGGCTGGCATGTAAGAAGGCTAGAGGTTGCCAGTTCATTCTAACAAGAAGTAAAAACCCAAACAAACTGAAAAATCAACAACTCTTCTAGGATCCATCAGAAAAATGAGATCATGGGGCAAACTGGCACCCACCCCCAAACTGGAAAGATAAACTAGCAGCTACAAAGAATCACAACTCCCAGAACACAAACCCACAAGCAGAAACCTCTTCATGAACTAGTGTTGGAACAGGAAAAACTAAACTCTAATTGATACTTGCTGGAGGCTCATAAAGGACATCTGAGTGTTAGAGATTCCAGGGACCCAGTATTGATGGAGGAGGACTATGTTGTTATGAATTTTACCTCCAGGAATTCTACCAGGTTCTCCTAGTGGATGGAAAAAAAAAAAAAAAAAGATTCTCTCTTGTGTTCAGGACGGGGAAGGAGAAAAGGTACCATTTTGAAATATACCAGAGACTCTGTTCTGCCCTGAGGAGAAACTTTCATCAGAGCTTAACATGCTAGGCTTTTACTAGAATCTAAGCTAACTAGGAAAAGGGAAATAACCAACTCTACCTCCCTCTAGTTTTCCATATGGGAGAAGGGAAATACCCAACTCTTCCCCTCCTACCCTCCATGATGGGGTGAAAAGATCAGAGAAGCACTAGTGAAGTTTGCAGTTTGCAAGCTCACCCAAAAACAGACCTAACACACCACCACAGAATACTTCACCTTCTCATCCCTTATATTTACAATACTACTAAAAGCCGATTTGTAACAAAATATCTACCCAGTACCTCATAATGCTTCTCAACAAATAATCACAAGGCATACTAACAGGCAAAAAGAAAGTCTGAAAAGATTAAACAAGCATCAGCTCCAGAGTCAGATATGGCTGGAAAATTCAAATTATTAGACCATGAATTAAAAACAAAAACAAAACTATGATTATGATGCTAAGGGCTTTAATGTGACATTTTTTTTCAACATTTCACAATACAATTACAAGTAATGCAATTATCTTGTGCTTTATTTTGACTGAGGATTGTACATCAGAAGCATTGCCAACTTAGATCTTTGTATGAGATGGGCTCAACATGAATACTGAAAAATAAATATCTTGTGTTTTCCCTCTGACCTTGAACAGCAGAGAATACTACCAACTTGGAAACATTACTGTTTACAACTCCTCACACTGGGAATCAGAGGGATTTACAGGGTCAGCATGACAGGCATGTCATGAATTTGCATCATGTTTGAAATGTTACTGGCATATCACACACATGGAAGCATCCTCATTTTGCAATATGCATCTCAGTTCTTCTGTCAAGCATGGGAAGCGTGGGCAATCTGACTCTCAGATATGGTAAAAGAGCTTTCCTTTCCAGCTCCTCTGCTCAATGACATGAATCCATGCTTCTAGACTGCAGCAACTCCAAAACCTTCAGTGTTACAGATCAATGTACTTTTTTTCTTATCCATTTATTAAAATTGGTTGCTCTTATCTGGAATTAGCACAAGCATAGATCCAATTTTTAACCATCTACATGGCAAAATTTAAAAGGTTCATATCTTCAGCTTGTGCATTGTCTCCAAATTCTCTTCACCCTTTACAATACATTACATTTTATATCCAAGATGCCAAGTTTTTTAGGTTTGCTAGTTTGAATAATAAGTCTTAAGAGGACCCTAGGTAAGTAGTGTACAGGTCAGCTGCATTTTTGATTGAAGGAGAAGAAAACATACTGGAGTTGAAAGTGCAGTTCTGAAACTGTGATCTTACAGGGATGTATGCATGATAAAAAGCCTGGGTAAATCAGAGAGACGTTACTAAAAGGAGGTAAAACAATCATAAAAATATATTTTGCTTTTTTAAGAACCTCATTAATTTTCCCAAGGGCCCCTTAATAAACTGATGTTTCAAGAATTCTTTAGGTTATTGACTTTAAAAGCATTGTCTACACCTTGAGCTCTTGGAACCCATTACAAGAATTGTTATGTCCCTCAGAGTAGTGTATTTTATGGCATTTCTTGAGTGACAACTAGAAGCTAAGTGTTTATAAATATGAATAGGTAACTATGATTCCTCCTGGAGAGAAAACTTTCCAAGATTCCCTTTTCCCTGTAATAATCAGCCTAAACCCCTTACTTGGCTTAAAGATATTCAAAACTTGGTCTCAAATTCATTGGTATTGCTTGCCATCATATGCTCTTGTGCCCACATGATAATCCCATGGTACTCATTGTCATCCACTTTCAGAACATTTTCCTTTTCCCATTTACCAAAATTTTAAGGACTATATCAAGACATTCTTTCATAACACTCCCTGATCTATTAATTCAATTTCCTATAAATTCCTGTAGCATTTAATTTGATTAACTAATTAAGCCTAATAATTATACTGGTTAACAGTGCTGGCTCTGTGAATATGGAGAATGCTACATTGGGTGAATCTGGAGGATGGGTATATGGGTGTTTATTGGATTATTCTTGGCATTTTTTATAGCTTTTAATTTTTTTCAAAAGCTTAAGAAATAAATGGCTTAAGGCAGACAGTCTATTTTCAAATGCTAATGCCCAGATCTACCAGTTGTAAGTTTTGAAGTCAGATATTCTGATGTCTTCAATCTTATTTTTCCTCTCTCCCCACACCCCCAGATTTCTTTAGTTATTATGAATCTTTTGTGACTCCATATGTATGGATTTGAGGAGTATCTTTCAATTTATGAGAAAAAGTAATTGATATTTTGATGGGAATTGCATGAATCAACATATTGCTTTGAGTAATATGATTATTTAAAATTGTAGATTCTTCTGAATCATGAACACAGGATATCTTTCAATTTTTTGTGTTTTATACTTTTCATTGTAGAGATCTTTCACTTCTTTGGTTCAGTTTATTCCTAATGTGTTACTATTTTGTAGCCTATTATGAACAATCCAATGGAAAAATGGGGTAGAGAACTAACAGATACTTCTCAAGAGAAGACATGAATGGCCAATACATATACATGAAAAAATGCTCACCCTCATGAATCATCAAAGAAATGCAGACCAAAACCATAACGAGATGTCATCTCACCCCCTTAAAATAGCTATCATCAAAAAGATGAAAATAAGAAATGCTGGTATGGATATACAGAAAAGGGAGCTCTTATACTGTTGGTGGGGCTGCAAACTAGTAGGGATATTATGGAAAAAAATTATTCAAATTCCTCAAAAAACTAAAAGTTGAGCTACCATATGATCCAGCAATTCAACTACCAGGAATATATTCAAAGAAAATGAAATCATTATACCAAAAAGATATTTCCACTCCCATGTTTATTATGGCACTATTCACAAAATATGGAATCAACTCAGATAACCTTTAGGGGAAGAATGAATAAAGAAAATGTGGTATATTCACAAATTGAAATACTTCTCATGTAAAGAACACTGAAGCCCCATTATTTTCAGCAACATGAATAGAACTAGAGGTCATTACATTAAGTGAAACAAGCCAGACACAGAAAGACCAATACCACATGTCCTTCCTCATTTGTGGAAACTAATAATTAAACCTTGTGGAGGAATGGGATGTAAAAGTGATCACCAGAGATAGGAAGGGGAGGGGGAGGGAGGACACAAAGATGGATAAGAGGCATCACTTCTGATATAACAGGGGTATTTATTATTGAATAAAATACATTTATTTATTGGCTAAAAAATCTATGATAATTTCAAAATAACCAGATGACTAAGAAATTCCCAATACACAGAAATGATTCAAGTTAAAGAAGTTATCATATTATTACCCTGATTTGACTATGATGTATGCTGTACATGTATTGTATTAGCCTAATGTGAACCATAAAAACTTACAAATTAAAAAAAAGGCTGAGCTCAACACTTCAAAATAAGTTTATTATTTAGATCAATAGCTCTAATTGTTACTGTATATAATGCAATACAGCACAGTGGTTTATAATTTGATATTTGTAGTCAGATTACTGAAGTCATGCCCTGACAGCCACAGCTCACTCACTATGTGACTCTACATGATGATGCACAAAGTTGATCTTGCAGATAAGCAATAAAAATGGTTATATCTATTTATTGCCTTTTAATAATTATTTATAAAAATATTTGATCTATTTTTATCATAAAAATCCTGAATTTTATTGATTAGACTAATTTATTGAGGTACAAAAAACATACAATAAAACCCACCAATATATAATATATAGAATTTTATGAGCAAACTCTAAATTTCTTAAAGTCAAAGACTCCTTCTTATAGTTTGAAATATACCTTTTTAATAAACAAAAAGCAGAGAAGATAATGGCTATTTGAGAACTATTACTTGCCTTGAAACCAGACTGAATTCCTTCTTTCCTGCAAGGGAGAGCTAGAAAACATCAAGTTTTCACATTGGAGAAAGAGCTAGGTGAAGGGGGGAAAGCCCACTCATATTTTTTAATCATCACAGTGAGTAATTGGCTCATAGTTTATATTCTTAAATATTTAATGTGGTGAATCAAATAATTTTTAAAAGAACTAAGCTTATTAAAATTGAGGAAAAATTGGTGGGGAGAGAGAATCAAACAATTCTTGCTCCGGGGGCAGGAAGATGCCAACAGTGTCCACGAACCAGGAATGGCAAACAGTTTTATTCCATGTGCCAACTGTGATGGGAGGCAGTTGCTGGCTTTTAGTGCTGAGAGAGATTTGGGACTTATTAAGAAATGTAACTAATGCTCACACTCAGGGGTATTAATTAGAGTAATGTCTGCTATAAACATGAAACCCTCAGTTGCTAGACTCAATTGAAGCTTACTTCTTGCCATTGCAAAATCTAAAAGGGGTGCTTGTGACAGAGGGCAGGAGAAGCATGGAGCATTCTCTGCTGTATGAAGTCCCTGATGGGCCCGGATGGATGGCAGCTCATCTTTCTTCAATATATTCCTTTTGTGCTTCTAGTGTAGGAATTATACACTGGCCTCTGAGATTTTTGATTGAGCTAGACTGAACTTGAGATTGGTGGCAGAGGACTTTCTTTTTCCTGAAGAGTGTATTGGGCTCTGCAAAGTACAGGTCCGCAGTGGGCCATGAGAAAGTACAGGAAAGACATTAAAACAGCAACAAAAGACTATTTAGGAGGCTTCAGGTCTAAGACATACAGGAAAACAGAGAAGGTGTCATTGAAAGTGGTGAATCTCAATGGCAGATTAAAAAAAATGGAGTAGAGTACTCATGGAGAACTCATTTTTCTTCTCATTTCTCTTATGTGCCTTATTGCAATGGACAGTGCAGGAGATTCTGAACCTTTAGATGAATGCTCAGAAATTGGCTTCAAATAAAGTCTTATTTTTATTTGTCAATTTAAAAAAATTCAGTGTCTTAAAAAATCACTAGCATTGGAAAATTTCTAGTCCCTCACCCCCAAATTTTCTCTTCTCAATACACTTATAGTTAAGAGAATCATTTGCATCCTTGTTTGACATGCCCAACCAGACCAATGAAATAGACTTATCCTGTTCTTGGAAATACTGGGAAAGTAATTCTCAAAGGGTGCTTCTGTCATTCTAGGTTTCCTGTATCTTCAAAAGAAAAGGTGTTACTTTTCTGACTGGTGAGACTATGAAGAGACTGAAACCACAAGGCCTCAGGCTTTGGCATCTCATCTGGGGAATCTATTCTTGAAATTCCCAACCTTGGAGGAGAAGATAGGGGCACAGGGAGAGTGCTCTGTAGTCCTGTGACTCAGTGAGTTATTCAATTCTGAGTGAAATGTGCAAAGAAGCCCTATTATGGTCTTATTTCAAACCATCCTTTCTAAATTCAACTCTATTATCAATAAAGTTTACATTTTGAATATTTATTTTTCTGACTCTTGTGCACATCTCACCTGATCCTTAAGCACACAGAGAAAGGGTGCCATTCATTGGCTCCCAACTCTTGACAATTAGCAATTTTGCTGTTTCTTTTGTGAATCGTTTTTAGCTTATTCTATTGCTTCCATGGCTCTTAATAATAATGATGATGATGATTCAAACAAATGCAGCAATTTTAATACTATTCTTCCAGATTCTCGGAGAAATGTAAAGGTAATATAAGAAAAAGCAGAGTATTAAATATTTCATTTCAGTGGAATCTAGAAGCTTGATTTCCCCAGAGACCTATTTTTTTTTCAGACCTGGAATATTAGCACTAGCTGAGTCAAGGTGACAAGGAGATGTATTGAAGTTTAGAAAGCCTTGGTCTCTTCAATGAACTTTCCTGGGCAGTTTTACCTCCAAACACTTCTTGCATAGCAGACAAAAGAGGGTTTAGATGGTGTGTATGTTTTTAAGTTAAATTATTGCTCCCTAGAATGCAATATGACTCTAGCCTACACTTCATGAGGGCCAACAATATGGCTAAAAAGCAAGAAATAGTAATAAAGCCATAAAGATGAAAGAGATATCTACTTCAGATGGTCTGACTTGTTTTATGGCTAAAGACAATTACCAATTTCAATTGTTAAGGAAACTTGAAGTAAAGACTAATTCTGCTCATCCCAACCTTTCCATATTTGGTAAACTTAGATCAGTGTTGGTAACATATGGTTAATCAATCTTCCTTGAAACTCATCTGTGATGAAAAATAAAATTATTCCCAAATCTGTTGTGTAAACTATCCTTTTCATCAACTGAAAACTTCTTACATTCTTGGTTTGCTTCTCTTCACCCACTTGTAAATTATCTCACATGTTCCTCCTCATAAGCAGAACGATGCAATCTAAGAGTTTGCAAACCAAGTAAGCATAAATAAATCATGCATTTAAATTGGAATTCACTGCAAAATCCTCTCTGATTCAGCCACAAATTTCCCCCTATGTGCTCACTGTCTTCTATTTTGCCCTGAAAGATAAAAGTATGTGGGGTGGAGGGCAGTAGATTTCTAAGGAAAGCAAAATCATACTTTACCTTAAGGCGAAAAAAGAGGATCTCCCCCACCACCCCTTGGCCATTTTAATGTGAGTAGCCATGCTGTTCTATAAACTTAGTTCTGGAGAAAGCCTGTGCTTCTTTTACCCAATGCTTTTCCCATTCCCCCTGAATTTATTTCAAAAGTAAGGAGACCTAATTAAAACTATTTGCTTTACTACCAGAGTGGCCCTGGAAAGACACAGGGATTGCTCAAAAAGGGGCTAGGAAACCAAAGAAAACTTGGAGCTCTGCTGTTCTTTGTGGGCAAAGAAATGAGAAGGAGGAAAGGTTAATGTTATTGAAGAAATTTGGAGAGTGAGGACAGGTGTTAGGACCCCAGGCAAGAGTTGAGACTGTGGGAGATTCTATACCTGGAATGAGGGTATCTGCTGGTTTTGGAATATCCAGTGACAGCCCTGACCTATTTGCTCTCTGGGAGTGACGGTGTTATTACTTGCAGTTTAGTGTGTCAACCTCCATGTTTACTGAACCCTGGATGCCAAAGGATACATACGACATGACAAACCCCGATAGCTTTATTATCAGTGGTTTAATTTCCTTGCTGTTCTCTAGAGAGTCTATCCCTACACTCGAGAATATTATAAACATGAAGTGATAAAACTAACTATATTTGAGAAAAGAGAAATATCCACTGAAAACTTCATGTTAATGAGCTGCAAATAAAACCCAAACATCTGTAGAAAACCAAATGTTTTACACTCTTATCCTATCAATTGTGAGGGTTCTGTTTCCCTATCATCCTAGAACCAGAGGGTGAAGAAATTTCTCTTTTATTATATGTAGCAATGTTTTCAAAGTAGCTCTACATGTCACTACTGTCCTCAATTTAAAAACATTTAGGAATGTCCTAGCTTTTGGTGGGAAGATGGGTGACATAGAGGCACCTGTATCGTAAAATTTCATGAGGCACCAAATTTTAATTTTGCCATAAATTTGACGTTTTACATCCCAAACAAAATTATGACCTCAACTCATTAATAAAAAAAATTACGTGATTCCAGCTCAATACAAAAGCCCAAAAGATCAAAAGGAAAATAGTAAAGGACATGATTTGTATATATGTGTTGCTGTTGGGTTTGCAGGGAGCATAGAGGAGATAATGGGTAGGGGAATAGCAGACAGGGTAAAAAGAAGTACATTAAAAACCATGCCAACCAGGAAAATTGCCTTTGAGTAATACTAGGAGGTATAGAAATACTCAGAAAAAGATTTCACAAATAAGATTTTCACCTTAAATGCATTTGTCTCTAGAAAGTAACACTCTTAAATTGGAGAAGATAAAAGTATTATAAAAGAGACTGCACAATTGGAAACTGAAATAGGGTAAAAACAGGAAAAATTCAAAACTGTAAAAAAATGCTAATTTATATATCCGCCCTTTTAGAATCTAAGAGACAACAGCTGAAATTTTTTCACTCACAAAAATTTTTAGCATAAAACGTTCAGTAAGATATACTTAAAAGCCTCAGAACTTTAGATCTCTTTGGCAATCCTGTGCTAGGTGATAGAAAGAACTCATTACAAGTTTGAAAACTCACTTACTCTACACAATATATTGAGAGGAATTGCTAAAAATGATTGGTTCCTGTTGATAAGGTAGTGATGCACCCATATGAAGAGGCATAGTCTAATAGTCTTCTAACATATTTCTGGGTATTCAACCCTTCGGGTTGCTTAATTGTTATTATTTTGTTTGTTTTTGAATTTTTTTTGTTAGGGTCCCTTCTCCCTTTGCTGTGAAATATGAAAATAAACATAATTCAATGTCTATGAGAATTCACCATTTGTGGATACAAGTGAAATTACACTACTAAACACCTTGAAGTTTTCTGAATATTTACCACCTATGGAAGAGGAGAGCAGCTCTATCCTCTTTAACATGCCTTCCTAATCTTTACTGAAGGGGCATTAAGCAGCTCCTTATCTTTAATCTGGTCTCAGCCAGCCCAGGTCTCCCACCCCAGCAACAGCATCCTGCAGGTCCCAACCTTGAGCATTCCTTGGCAAGGCTGCATTGACACATCCTCCTCAGAGCTCTTCATTCTAACTCTGGGCTCCTCCTGACCACTCCTTAATCACTGGTGAACACATGCAAGAGATAACTCTAACTTTTGGGGGGGAGTTGGGGGGTACCAAGGACTGAACTCAGAGGCACTTGACCACTGAGCCACATCCCCAGCACTGTTTTGTATTTTATTTTGAGATGGGGTCTCACTGAGTTGCTTTACACCTCACCATTGCTGAGGCTCGCTTTGAACTCTTGATCCTCCTGTCTCAGCCTCCCAAGCAGCTGGGATTATAGGCATACACTGCTGCGCCTGGCTTAGCTCTAACTTTTGATAAAGGCTGAATGAAGGCTCATGCAGAGGTGTATTTTCTCCTCAAGCATCTTCAATCCTGGCCAGATTTCTCAGAGATGAGACCCAAGCAAATAAATCCCAAGGAGATAAAGTTATCCTCTCCTCACCTCCAGACTAAGGATTCATTGACTATCTCAAAATTAACTTTGTCCCAGGGTGAGTGATGCTGGAAGCTTACTCCTGGTGAAGATCCTGACTTCACCATCTCTGCACCCCCACCCTGTCTTCAGTGATGTCCACACAGACAGTGGAGGTGGGGAGCCTGGGGAAGCTGCAGAATCTGCTGCTTTACATCACTTGCTTCCAAATCATTAAGAATTGATGGCTCCTTTAGTTTTCAAAGTTTTGAAAGTTCCAAGTTTCAATCTTGAACTTGTAAGATTTAAAAGTGTTTCATAGCACTTTCTCCTGGAGAAAGTGAAAGTGATTCCTTCAGCTTTTCCAGACCCCAGCCACCTCCAAGAAGCCACTGAAGAGCAGAAACACAATATAAACATCAGTTTGTAGACATCTAAATCTGTACTTAGAAAAGAGACTTGTTTTTTTTTTTTCAGAAGAAGCCTCTTCAAGAAATGCCATTCTGCCTACTTCATAGATGACCTTTTCCATGATCATGCAGAACAGTTTATCCTTATAGCTACAGCTTCTCTAACACCTCCTTTCAAAATTACAACCTGTGATTTAGATTTGCAAAACTGAAAGGGCCATGCACTGATTTTCCTCTGAATATGGAAATAATGTTCATCAACATTGTGTTCAAGTCCCAAGTTCTAGAAAAACTGCTTATAGTTCTGAAATGACCCTCTCCACAGCTTCTGCCATTCTTATTCATGTTTCCAAGAGTTTGGAACCAAGCATCTGCCAAGTTGAAATTCGAGGTACCACATGCATTTCAGCATTTAGCAGTCTCTGCAAGAAGCTCGCCCGAGAACAGAACTCAGCCCTGAGCTGAACTCAGTGTAATCACTTCCCTATGTTTATTTAGGAATTGCTGTTTTCTCCCTGTATAGTCTGCAAGTGACCTTTCTACAAGACACCCAAAATAATGTCAGTTGAATAATTATAATAGTAAACATCTGATAACAGTTACTATGTGGCAGGTACCCCACATACATTGACTTAGTCTTTAGAACAATATTAACAACATATATATCCCCCCACACACACACCACCCTGAGAGACAAGGCCTATTGTTTAGACAAGAGAGATTCAATGACTTAACTAAGTCATACAGAGTATAAAAGCAGCAGAACCTGAGAGTTTAGCTCCAGAGTTGATTGCTTAATCATCCCACCACAAAGCTTTAAGAAATTGGATATCACTTTACTTTTCATAGGGCCCCACCTTTATTTTTTTTTTTTAACATTAAAAAATTTTTTATTTGTAGATGGACACACAATATCTTCATTTATTTTTTTTCCCATTTTTACCCCTAATACAGATTGCAGAATCACATCAGTTACACATCCATTGATTTACATATTGCCATACTAGTGTCCGTTGTGTTCTGCTGCCTTTCCTATCCTCTACTATCCCCCATGAAAAAATACAAAAACTTAACACACACACACACACACTCACACACACACAAATGACTAAGATTTNATACTACTTTCCAAATTGGCTGCACCAATTTGCAGTCCCACCAGCAATGTACAAGTGTACCCTTTTCCCCACATCCTCGCCAGCACTTGTTGTTGTTTGACTTCATAATGGCTGCCAATCTTACTGGAGTGAGATGGTATCTTAGGGTGGTTTTGATTTGCATTTCTCTGACTGCTAGAGATGGTGAGCATTTTTTCATGTACTTGTTGATTGATTGTATGTCCTCCTCTGAGAAGTGTCTGTTCAGGTCCTTGGCCCATTTGTTGATAGGGTTGTTTGTTCTCTTATTGTCTAATTTTTTGAGTTCTTTGTATACTCTGGATATTAGGGCTCTATCTGAAGTGTGAGGAGTACAGAATAGAGGACACAGAAACCAATCCACAAAACTACAACTACCTTATATTTGATAAAGGGGCTAAAAGCATGCAATGGAGGAAGGATAGCATCTTCAACAAATGGTGCTGGGAAAACTGGAAATCCATATGCAACAAAATGAAACTGAATCCCTTTCTCTCGCCATGCACAAAAGTGAATTCAAAATGGATCAAGGAGCTTGATATCAAATCAGAGACACGCCGTCTGATAGACGAAAAAGTTGGCTACAATCTACATACTGTGGGGTCGGGCTCCAAATTCCTCAATAGGACACCCATAGCACAAAAGTTAATAACTAGAATCAACAAATGGGACTTACTCAAACTAAAAAGTTTTTTCTCAGCAAAAGAAACAATAAGAGAGGTAAATAGAGAGCCTACATCCTGGGCCCCACCTTTAAAAGTGGCTAAATTCACTTCAGGTGTTTCCACCATGAACTCATCTCATTCACTTTCTGAGCATGGTCCCATAGTCACTTTAACACAAGTTTACCACAAAGGATTGTAGAGGAATGTGAATGCCACCTGTGTCTTCCTTGTTTTGCATTATTGTCAGGCACCTCCTAGCAGCTACCATTGGTGGAACACTTACTTTATCCTGGGCACTGAGATAAGTGTATGCAATAAATGGTGTCTTTTAATTTTCACCAGCTATGAAATAGGTGCTATCATTGTCCCCCATTATGCTAAATAGGGAACTGAGGTTCTGAGAAGCTAAGTCACTTGCTGAGGGTCACATGGCTGTTGAGTTTGAAAAGTAAACCTTGAACCTGGTAGACTTAATGCTTCTTCCCATGACACTATACTGTCCTATAGGTATAACTGTTATTCCAGGCAGATGAGATTGGGTGTAAATCACTGTGGTGTAGTGAGGCTATTCAAATTTTTTTAAAAGATGAAAATTCAGTTTTTCTCATGCATGAGAGTCTCAGATTTTTTCCCCTATGATTTATTTTTAGACTACCTAATACATCATGTCTAAAATGAAGAAGCTAGTTTTATGGAGAAGAAAGATAACTTGACTCCAGTTATCTGAGGTTTGAGAACTCTGTTATTAGTTTTTCCATTTTTGGATTCATCTCATGAAACCTGAGATTGTATTCATTACCACCTTGGCGAGAACCCCAATTTACATGCATGCACGCAGTCTGGTATGAAAACTGTTGTTCTTTGTTGTATAATTACTTTGACCTGGGATTCAATAAATAGAAACATGTTTATAAGATTGTGATGCTAATTTACATGAAATTGGAAAACTTCCAGTGATAAAAAAAATTAACAAAGGGAATATGATATTAAGAATAGTTGGAGGAGTCAAAATAATATCAGTACTGCTATTATGTTTATAATACCTGTATTTTCACAAGGTTTCTTATCTAAAAGAGTCCAAAGACTTCTTTTACATACAAGAGACTTTTTTTTTACATTACAGACTGAGGGTCTCCAACATGAGGTAATTGAGACATTTGGAAGAAAATACTGTGTACAGTGAAATAGCTCAGCACAGTGAGAAGAGCATCAGCATTAAAGGCAAGACATTTGGGTGACATTTGCTGAAAGCAAGCATATCAAAATCTTATAGTTATTTTTGTCACAACAGGATTGCAGTGCTTGGTTTTACTTGTCGAAATTAACTGCAAGAAGGCAGTGGGAACAAACCAACAGTTTCAAAGAACTACTTCTTCCAAATGGTTTATTAGCCCACACATTCTCCACACTTGATACTGTGTCCTTGGATCCATAAGGTCATCACGGTTATTCATTAGAACATAGTACAGTCACCTAATGACTGGAAGGATGTAAGATCAGGACTGTTCTCTACTGCCTTCTTAGCTCAAGGTGGAAATGGTAACCTTCACATCCATCATCTGGACTGACTCTTTAAAAAGAAAATGGGTGTCATATCCTATTAGTGGGAGTATAAATCAGTACAATTACTTGGGGAAACATTTGACAATATCCACTAACCATGGATGTTTCAGTGTCCCATATCTGGCAATTCTATGCTCAGGATTAGCTCCCACTGAATAGGTACATATTTCACAAAAATGATACCTGTTATTTCAGAGCAGCACATTTTTAGTAGCCGAAACCTAAAAACTATTCTTATGTGTTTCAGTTGTTGAGTAAGTAACATTCATACAAGGAAATTCATACATAAATAACATTCATACAAGGGAATACTATACAACAATAAGAAAGAACAAAGTGCTGCTATATAGCAACATCAATTGTAGGAATGTAAAAAGAAGGCAGACACAAAAAAGAACAGGCTATGATTCACATTCTATAAAGTTCAAACATGGGCAAACCTTATTTTTGATGTTAGGAATCAGAAGAGCACTTATCTATGGCAAGAAATGATGACTGAACAGGGTCATGAGAGGGCTTCTTGGTTATTAATTATGTTTTGTTTCTTGGGTTTCACAGGTATGCTAAATTTGTGAAAATTTATTGAGATGTGCACTTAAGACTTCTGCATTTTTTTGCTTAGATGTTATACTTTATTATAAATTCATATTAATAATGAATATACAAATATTAATATATACATATTAATTATTCTATGTACATTTATATGTATAAAATTTCTATATATTCTTCATCAGATTATCTTACATTAGGGATTATCAATTTGAACACTATTAAAATTTGGGGGCTATATCACTCTTTGTGGTGGGAAGCTGTTCTGTGCATGGTAAGGTATTTAAAAGGATCTGTTGCCTCTGACCAATAGATGCGAGGGCATCTCCTCCTCAGATCATAATAACCAAAACATCTCCAGACATTACCATAAAATTGTCCTCAGGTAAAAACCACTACATTAAATTAACTTGAACAAGAGGATCATATTTTTCAATGTTTTTGATCATATAATTATGCCATCCACATCTTTTAATAACCATAAGTTAAATGCCAAGAATTTTAACCAGTGAGATCAACTTAGATATCAAAAGACAGAGTCAAACACATTCAAGTAATGAAATCCATGTTACATGTTGTTCCAATGTGACTGGAATGAAAAGAGATTCTAAAAGTCACTTCAAAATTGCTTGCTCTCCTGAGTTCGATCCTCAGCACCACATAAAAATAAAGGTGCTGGGTTGTGTCCATCTACACCTAAAAAATAAATATTAAAAAAAATTGCTGGCTCTGAGAAAATTATATGGTCATCAGAAAATAAAATAGAGCAACTCTGGATTTAAATCAAATAGCAAGATTTGGAAAGATGAATACTGTAGAGGGAGATGGGTAGTAGATCAGATGAAAGACACTCTTTTTAGGGTTCCTGGGTCACTGCAGTGGAACAGGAAGCACCAAAGTCCATGTTATGTAAGGAGTTACAGCAGGGGGTCTGCCAACATAGTCAATCACTCTTGTCAAAACACCAGAACCCCAAACCTGTCCCTGTTACCCTGACCTCAAAAAAGCAATAATGCAATGACATGGTTTCCCTGCCAGACCTATTCTTGGACTATGGTTTTTTACCTCCTCTATCCCGGCCTGGTTCTTTAACCTGAGATGTCAGAGAACTGTTTAGAACAGTGTTGTTCAGGCAAAATAGAATGCAAATCACCTCTCTGATTTTCTTCTTACCATATTTAAAATGATAAAAATAGAGAGGCAAAATTAATTTTATAATATATTTTATTTAGCTTGATACATTTAAACCATCATTCTTTCAACATACAATTAATAGAAAATATTGTGAATAGATAATTTGTATTCTCTTTTTCCACATGGAATCTTCAAGATCCAATGAACAATTTACAATATCATAAGTCAATTCAAACCAGATACATTTTAAGTACTCAATAGCCATGTGTGGCTAGTGGCTATAAGCAATAAGGAGGTACACAGTGGAGACATCTGGGAAGAACATATCCATATGGGAGAAGGCATATGGTAGGCATAAACAATTTTTATAAATAAATAATAAAAATGCATACTCTTCTCATTTGTGGCTTTCATTTCTAATCCTTTTGTGATTTCCACTATATATTATTTTGTGGGAAGCCGTTCTCGCACGTGATTGAGCTACCTCCCTGGCTGGGTGTGAGGCGCTTTAGACAAGCTGTGTCAGAGCTTTCCCCACCCTTTCCAGGTGCGAGGGCTTGTCCATGTGGGGGTGTGACTGACCATTGACCTGGAAACCAATCACTGACCCTGACCTTGGAATGCTGTCCCCCTCAACCTTCATTGGATGGAATTTTCCCCTGAATTTTTTGTTCCCCAATAAAAGCCCACTCTCTGGCGTGCCTCTCTCTCTCTTGCTGGTCTCTTGTGTAAACTTGCTACCCTGTCAGGTGGCTAGAGGTAGGAGCCGGGAGAAGCCGTCTCTTAGCTGGGCAAGAAAAAGGTAATTTGAGAGTTATGTGTCTTTAATTTGATCTCACTAGTTAACTTCTATGTTTTGAACCTCTAGTATGACGCTAGCGTGCTGGTCGCACAGCAGATTCTTTGATCCACAAATTCTTTAGAAAGCTATTTTAAATTATCCAAACTCATTTGAAAAGGAAGAGAGAGGGGAAAGAGGATGTTCCAATTTTCTTATTGGATTTTAATTTTATTTAATTTTTGTCTATGTACATTAATCTTTGCATGTTATTTTGTTTGTTTTGGAGCCTTTCTTCTTGGTCTAGTACATGGTCAATCTAGCACATGAATTTTATTCATGTTTGGGAAAAAACAATCAAGACTATTAACTGACATTTATTTAAAACACTTAAAGATCTTATATTTCATTGATGTCAACATTTTTAACATTTTAGGTATATTTTAATAAGCATTATACAGCTAAATCATTTTAATCTGAACATTTGTCTTTTAACTATAACGTCCTTTGAAGTTAGAGGTGGTATGGTTATGGGCGTCCTTGGCTTTATTTTCACAGGGTTCTGTATTTCTCTAGTCCTCGCTTTCTGTAGGACTGATCTTTTCCTCATTCGTTTATTTCTATTGATAGCAAAGTTATATTTCTATTTACCTGTGTTAGGATTATTCTTAAGCCAATATTATGAATTATTGAGTGCATACAGAAAGTCTGGTTTCCTCTTGTAAAATAAATCTCTCTAAAATATTTTACCTCTATTCACAGCCTTCCTATCTGACCTTGTTTTATTTTCTAATCCCCCCCCCCAATTTTCTAATATTCCCAAATTATCATTATGGCGTGGCTAAGCATTAAGTGTTTTGCTAATCCACTGATTGGTGTGACTCCCTGATTCTTTGTCCACAGAGGTTATCACACTCTACTTATTCCACTGAGATCCATTTTCTTGTTTATCAAGAGCAGTCTTTTGTAGATCCTTCAGTGAAACATCACAGTCTTCAATGCCTTTATTTCACCTTTTCTTTACCAAGATACTTTATTTCTGTATGTAACTCTAGATTGACTGTTATATTTTCTTAGCACTTTGAAGGCATAATTTTCATGATTTTCTGGCCTCTTTTGTGTACTCTGTCAAACTAATTCTGGTTCTTTTGTAAGAGATCTGTCTTTTCTCTGTAGTTGCCTTATTTTTTTAAAACCTTTGGCTTTAGTGTTCCGCAATTTCACCACAAAGGGCCTGACTATTGATTTGTTTTTATTAATTCTGCCTATTTTTAAAATACCAATTCTGGAAAATTTGTAGCTATAGTCTCTCAGAATATTGCCTTGCAATGATTCTCATTATTCTTTTGTGATGAAACTCTTCTAAATATATGTCGAACCTCATTTTATCTTCTGTATTCACTTAACCTTTCTTTTCATTCTCTTTTGTTGTTTCATTCTGGGTGATTTAATTAAATATGAAGTTCACATATTCAATATTTAGTTGTGACCAAGTCCTTGTTTAATATATTGTTTTTAATTTTAATTAATATTTCCATTTTTAAAATTTGTCATTTCATCATTCCTAAGTTATTTCATTGCATTTTAGGTCTTGATTTAATATCTTAATCACTATTAATATAATAATTTTATTTTATGTTTAAGACTATTATTTATTATTATTTTAAGTTTGTTGTGATAAATCATTCCACTATTTTTTGACATAAAATCTATGTCCTAATATAATTCACAGTTTGTGTTGTGACATTATCTTTACAAATTTTCATTGAGAACCCATATACCTTCGATTGTGGGAGTGTCTCTCAAGAATAGTTTCACATTCGTTTCTATCAAGGATACCAGTTGCTTTGGGCTGGGGATGTGGCTCAAACGGTAGCACGCTCGCCTGGCATGCGTGCAGCCCGGGTTTGATCCTCAGCACCACATACAGACAAAGATGTTGTGTCCACCAAAAACTGAAAAAAAATAGATAAATATTAAAATTCTCTCTAAAAAGAAAAAGGATACCAGTAGCTTCACCAGTTAGGGACCAATTCAGAACTTAAATCCCCTTTTGATTTCTTATAAATATTAGTATATCCCTTCCCCATCTCTGTAAAGGAAAGTCACCATCTTCTCTCATTCAAGGATTATAAAACTCATAAGTGCCAACTTTAGGAAGGGATCCCACTATGAAATACCCACCTTAAAAGGGTCCAGTGCTTTACTCTTTATTCCTCAAGTTCAGAGCAAATGAAGCTCCCTTTTCTTTGATGACACGGCCTTTCAAAGGCCCTAACTGCACCAGGGAATTTTACTACCAAATGCATGGTTAGTGCTTTGCTTTTCTCTCTCTCTCTCTCTCTCTCTCTCTCTCTCTCTCTCTCTCTCTCTCGAGGTGAAAGGAAAGCTCAGCTTACTAGCTATCAGCTGATAACTCCCACTCAATATCTCACTCCACAACAACCACAGATGCAGCAGGTGCACACAATCCTCATTTTCAGTTTACCTCTGTTGTTAGTCCCCAGAGATTTTTTTCTTTATTGAAAACTCAACTATACTTTAATGAAATGCTGCTGATGTTTTTACCCTTTATTGAATAATTCTACTTTCTGTATCATATTGGTCTGCCCTCTTGTTAAAATTCTAATGCTCTTTGAACTTTTTCTTTCAACATTTGTGAAACCTGAGATGTCCTCCTACCCATCATAGTTGTTTAGTTGGTTATGCAATGAATCATGTCCATAGAGGTAACAAATATTTCAAAAAAAAAAAAAAACCCTAAGGCAGTGTCTTTTAATCTTTAATGGGCTCATGATTCACCTGGAGATCTTATTAAAATGTTAAAATGCAGATTCCAGTTCAGGAAATGAATCATGTAATTCCATGCCACTGCCAGCTCATGGCTCACACTTAGGAAAAAGATCCAATAAGACTCCTATGTGGACCCTTTAAGGAGGCATCTCCCCATCAAATATCTGTCTGTTCAAAGTCACTGTTTAATGAAAAACATTTGCTGGTATGGTTTGTGATGATAGCTATACCAACCTACCAAAGTACCACTGTAGTTTTCTAATGATAATTCTTTCCTTGTGGTATTCATATTGTATTCTTATTTTTTGTGTTTTGAAGTCTCACGTCTATCTTTTTGAAGAGATTTACAAACTTTGACTATCTCACTTATCTGGTGTGTGCCTCGCTTTCACCAAATTGTTTGGGTTAAGTAAAGTTTATGTCCTAAATATCTTTTTAAATATCAATACTTTCTGCATTCCCAGTATTGCCTACTCAGGGAGGATCACATAGAAGACACTCAATACAGGATTGCTGATTACCAAAAATGAGCTAATGTACATTATCCAGAGAGGGCTCACTGTCCTTGGCTTTGTTCTACAGTTTTGTGAAGAAAGAACTGCTTACCATTAAAAGACTATTGCCTGTCCATTACCTATGCTGGGCACTTTAAAAACAAGGCACAGTCTGGAGAGGAGACACTGTGGGGAGTAAGTATGCTGTCCTCAAGGATTGTCTGTCTTGTATTGCTCAAGGTGAACATCATTGCCTAGAGGGGAGCATAATAAATCATTTCCCCAGCTGTGATGTTGTTTAAGGACACGGTTTCTGAGTCTGTTGGCTTTCTAACTCTCTAGTCTGGTTGGGAACAACATCTCAAATTTTTTTTCAATGGAAATATCTTTACCCTTTTTTATATTCTAGTGTACATTACTGACAGTTCGTACAAGAAGATTAAAATGCAAAAATATGTTAGTACATAGAGTTGAATCTGAGGACCAAAAGTCATGTTTGTGTCCCTCCCCAAAGTATTTGAATGGTTCCTTTCACCTTTTCATCACTTTATCACCAAGTTCAATTTATAATGATGGGATATTTTTAAAAGTGTGTGTAGAGTTTTAATATATAAAGAGTGCACACACGCCTATAGGCATATACCCACACACACCCCTTTTTCAAAATGTACCATCACTATAATTTGAGCTCAGTGATAAAATGATGAAAGGGTAAAAGAAAGTATTCAAATACTGCCTCACATCCAAAGAGTACACACACACACACACACACATACACACACACATCTATACACACATATGTATGGTTGTCATATCTACAAGTTTACAAGAGAAACAGATTTAAAGAAATTAAAATATCTGGGCCTCATTTCCTTCCCCCATTCACTTCAATTCTGGCACTTTTCTGTATGTATTATAAAGTACTTTAGATCACACACACACACACACACACACACACACACACACACACTCCCTGGAAAGACCCATCTAAGTTAAATTGTATTTAAAACAACTCAGTGTCATATGATATCAAAGCTGGGATGTAGTACAACTAACAAGGTAAACATATATCAGAAAAGCTGGAACAGGGTTCTCAAATTCTCAGTGGGTCATAGTTGGATCACAAAGTTGGAAATCTGAATAACTCAAGGGAGGCCCTTTTAACTGCACACCATTTTTCCAATACCTTCCCACATGTGTTTCTCTTGTGCACGTCCTATTTGACGTTAACCTAAAGTAGCTTCCATGAAAACAGCTCAGCCATCTTCCCACAGAGGCAGTCTGAGATGATTTTACTAATCACAGAGGTATTTGGGGCTATATTAGACTTACATTCCAATGACGTAGCGTGTACTTACAAATGTCCATCCACTCTTTAACTAAACCATCCAGGATTACAATGCAAAGAGAAGTATTTTCTCTTATTCCAGTCAGCATTTTATCTCTTTTTCTTGCTGTTTCTCTCTCCCACTGGAAATATATTGATGACCTATAGCTGACTGCTCTTAAAAAAGAGATGAAAAGCAAAAGAAACTCCAAGAAGTGCCTAATTTTTCAAGCAGAAGTGAGTGCCCTAAGCTGCAATTAACAAAGAATGTCAGTTCCTCTAACCTAAGAATTAACCTATTGAACTTTATGGCTTTTTTTTTTTTTCCACAGATAGCCGATTCTGTGTGCCTGGAGACAATAAGAAAATGGGACATCAGCATATGGATGATTCCTGAATCCAACTTCAGTTGATAGTTCTTACTCGAGCCCTTAATAGAAGAGAGTAAGGGTGACTGATAGAAGGTAACCTCCTGTTCCATTTCACCATATGGTGGAAGATCTTGAGATACTAAAAAGTCCCAAAGGTGGGCAGATACAGGATGAGAGATCTGAATAGACAGAGAGAACAAGTAGCTTCCATGTTATCACTGTGAGCAGCAACCTCTGAGGTGCTGGTTCAGCCTCCAAGAGAACTGACTTAGCAGAAAACTCTGTACAAACCCTGCCCCTGGATTGCATGCTTCAAAAGGCAGGGGTGTATGTTATCCATACCACCCTGCACATTCACTGACATGTGGTAGGTACTCAAAAGACACCCAAGTTAGTTTCACAGAAGGAAAAAAAAGGAAAGGAGGAAAGAAGGACTGAGACATATTTATCAGTTTATGTATTGAATTTTGCTGCTTCCTATTGATGGAGCAGCATGGTGACCTCTATTTTTAATTTCAGAAAGCTGCTGGCATTTATTGAACATTACAGTCTACTCTTGACTGATCCTTTATCAACATATGCCCTAGTCACCCATTGAGGTCTGAATTGGCAGTTACTCAGTGTGCCCCAAGTATAACTTTGTGACCACAGGAGCCAGTGTTTTCTGTAATTATGCTCCTGGGCTGTGAAATCTGTTCCCTGTTGAGATTAAGAGAGGAGCATCTGTTGCAGAAATTGGGTTAAAGTGAAGGAGGTTCGCGTATTTGCCGACACCTTTAATCTTTACTATTGCTGTCATTTCATTTTCATTTTATTTTATTTATTGCAGCACCGTAAAATAAAATGGCAGTAATTACACCCACACTTACATTATTTTACCAAGTGCCAGACATTGTTTAGTCCTTATGTAAGTTTTATCAGAAGTACTAAAATTGTCTTTATTTTACAGATGAAAAAATTTGATGTGCACAGAGGTTAAGTAACTTTACCACGACTATTCATTAACAGAACCAGAATGCAGTCCAAATCATCTTCCCCCACCATGATTATAAATGCATTTCAACTATATACATCAATGTAGGCTGTGCCTCTGTATACGTGGATGTGTGTTGCTGAATGTGTACACTAAGGCAGACAGCACTGTAAATTTGAACAATGATGGTTACCCTTGGAAATTATATTTTATACCACTATAAAAGCAATTATACTTCAAAAATCGGCTCCATATTCCAAGCACTATGCTGTCTGTTTCATACACTATATCTTACTTAGTGCATACAAGAAAGATCCCATTTTACAGAGCAAATAATTGGTTTGCAAGGTATTCTCTCAGGATATCACCTCATAAATGACATTGTCACAAATGAAACACAAGCTGATTCCAAAGCAACATTCTTAGAAAATGTGGACATGTAACAGAATTAATCATGTATTTTTAAGAATCTAAGATTGGTTCCTCAGGAATATGAGTTGAACACGGGCAAATTGGAACACAGATTGACCAACATATTACAGACTTGGGATCTAGTCTTGAGATGCCTTCACCTCCTTCTCCATCTCCATAGCACATAGTCTATATTCATCTCCATACAGGAGGTCAAAATGCTACATATACATGCATGCACACAGACACAGAGAAAGAGGAGGAACAAGGTGAAATGAATCCCAAAGAGCAACAGAATATAAGGCTCTGAAAGAAAGAGGCGATGCAGGCTTTGAAACAAGAGCAATGGGAATGTCGTGTGCTGGGAATGCATGCTGGATATCACCATTTGTCTTTTCTCTTTCCAACTTTGCATTTTAACTAAAGAAGAAATACTATATAGTGTGAGGAAAGGAGTTCCAGAATGCCTTACACCTTGGCTGGGTATTGTTCAGACATGCCTAGGCTTCAATGATGTTTAGTCTGGTTCAATAGCCAGGAATGCCCAGTGTTAATATTGTCTTAAACACTATAGACTTTTTCAAGAATGGTGATATATGATCTTGTATAAAGGGAATATAGTTTGAAAGAACCCAGTTTTCCCTATCAGATTAGATGAAGCGTACACTGTGAGGCAGTTTTGCTGGTTTCTGTTTCCAGAGAACCTGGCAGGCAAGAGAAGCTATGCTGAGATGTACAGTATCTGTGCCTGCTCTGGGCCCTACTATATGCCAACTTTATATCCTTGTCTTTCATGAGTTAGTTAAGAATTTACTATTCCATTGCATGAGTGTGCGTACGTGTGTGTGTGTGTGTGTGTGTAAGAGAGAGAGAGAGAGAGAGAGAGAGAGAGAGAGAGAGGAAGAGGGAGAGAAAGATTTATTTTAGCTAACGGAGATACCCATCAAATAGAAGAAACACAAAAACATAATGTCCTTGAGAAGTGGCAGTATTTGATTAGCTTGAAACATAGAGGTTTGTAAACCAGGCACGGAGGTTCACACCTATAATCCCAGCAGCGCTCAGGAGGCTTAGGCAGAAGATCACAAGTTCAAAGCCAGCCTCAGCAAAGCAAGGCACTAAAAAAACTCAGTGAAACACTATCTCTGAATAAAATACAAAATAGTATGCTGTTTTTAAGTCTTTTGGGTATAGTCCTAGGAGAGGGATAGCTGGGTCAAATGGTGGTTCTATTCCCAGATTTCTAAGGAATCTCCATACTGCTTTCCATATTGGCTGCACCAATTTGCAGTCCCACCAGCAATGTATGAGAGTGCCTTTTCCCCACATCCTCACCAACACTTATTGTTGTTTGCCTTCATAACAGCTTCCATTCTGACTGGAGTGAGATAATATCTTAGAGTAGTTTTGATTTGCATTTCTCTGATTGCTAGAGATGATGAGCATTTTTTCATATATTTGTTGATTGATTGTATATATCCTCTGTTATATACAATCAGAAGTGTCTGTTCAGATTCTTGGCCCATTTGTTGATTGGGTTATTTGTTTTTCTGGTGCTTAGCTTTTTGAGTTCTTTATATGCCCTAAAGTTTAGTGCTCTATCTGATCTGTAAGAGGTAAAAATTTGCTCCCAGAATGTAGGTTTAGAGCAACACAATTCACAGTAGCTAAACTATGGAGGCAACCTAGATGCCCTTCAGTGGATGAAAGGATAAAAAATGTGATACACACACACAATACACATACATACACCCACACCCACACCCACCCACACACATGCATACATACACAATGGAATTTTACTCAGCAATAAAAGAGAATAAAATCATGACATTTGCAGGTAAATGGATGGCATTGGAGAAGGTAATGCTAAGTGAAGTTAGCCAATTCCCCCCAAAACAAATGCCCAGTGTTTTCTCTGATATAAGGAGACTGACTCATAGGGGGTAGGGAGGTGGAGTATGGGAGAAATAGATGAATTATAGATAGGGAAGAGGGGTGGAAGGGGAAGGGAAGAGGCAGGGGATTAGCAAGGATGGTGGAATGTGATGGACATCATTATCCAAAGTACATGTATGAAGACACAAATTGGGTGTCAACCTACTTTATATACAAACAGAGATATGAAAAATTGTGGTATATATGTGTAATAAGAATTATAATTCAAAAAACCAAAAAATACAAAGTACATGTATAAAGACATCAATTGGCATGAACACACTTTATATACAAAGATATGAAAAATTCTGCTGTATATGTGTAATAAGAATTGTAATGCATTCTGCTGTCGTGTATTTAAAAAAAAATGAAAGAAAAAAATATTCAGAAAAAAATACAAAATAGGGCTGGAGATGTGGCTCGGTGGCTGAGTGCCCCTGAGTTCAATCTCTGGTACCCACTACCCCCCGAAAAAAAAAAAAGAAAGAAAGAAAGAATAGCTGGGGTGGGTAAGAAAATAGGAAAATGTGGATGGGGATAATGGAGAGGTTAAAACTAAAGAAGGCGACATAAGGGGCACCAGAGATACAGCTTGACTTGGCTTCTGGACATCAAATTAACACTTTCCTCTTTCTAATATAGCAAAGATCAACTCCATGATGGCCCTTCACCACCAAGAAGAGTCGTAGTTATCAATCCCATCATGTCACAGGAGGATCTACAAATAACACTGCTGATTTTATTAACAGGCATCCTTTCAGCTGCTAGACAGAACAGAGAAAGAACTCTAAATGACTTTTTTGGGCTATCAGAAAGATCAGAATTTTAACTCAGTGGAGACAGGGAAGCTGTACTGAAAAAGGAATCCTAACATCTTGATTCTATGTGTGGCCCAAGCAACACCAAGTGGGTCTAAAGTGTTTCTTAGTTTTCAGGATTTCTAAGACTTGGGGGAAAGAGAGGCAGGGGCCAGATGAAGAAGGATCAGAGGATCCTGCACCTCTTCTGTGTATAGAGTAGGGACTTCGTGGTAAAGGTGATATTTAAGTTGTACTTTTGTTTTGTTTTTTAATCTGTGTAGCATCTACTATGACAAGGGCATGGTGATGGGTACAGAAATGAATGGTCTAGACCTCAAACCTATAAAATTTAGAGGAATTGGTTTTTTGTGCATGTGTTTGTGTGAGTTCATTTTAGTTGTTTTATTGAGGTGTGATTGATACGTTATAAAATGAATATGCTTCAAGTGTACAATTTCATAAAATTGGCACATGTGTACACCTATAAAACCATCAGGGTAACTGAAATATTTGTTTCTTACAAAAATCTCATGTGCCCTTTTGTGATCTCTCTCCCTCACGCCTCCCATTTCTCTCATCTTCAGGCAATCAGCAATCAACTTTCTGTCACTTATAAATTGGTTTGCATTTTGTAGAAATGCATATAAATGAAATCATACTGCATGTGACATCTTTTGTCTGATTTATTTCATTCAGTAAATTATTTTGCATTATCCATTTTGTAGCACGTGTTGGTAGTGCACTTCTTTTGCATGTCGTGCAGTATTGAATCGTGGTATTGAATTGACTAGATAATCCACAACTTAGACATTCATTTGCTGGTAGAAATTTGGGTGATATTCAACTTTTTTTATTTTTTTGCTATTACTCAGCCCTATATATACTCTTATAGCTCCTGCTGTCATATAATGGCTGTGTCTATAGCCTCCTTTAGCAGGCTCAGCACTTCTCTAGCCACCTTATACCCTAGTTACTTGTCTGAAGCTAAAAAGGCAGGTGGGATCCATTCCAGTTAGCACATAGTAATTTGCAAGCTGCACATCATTCCTACAGCCATTATTTCCATGCTAGGAAAGAGTCAATCATTTTTGCAATTTCAGAGTTTCAAGAGAACCTGGGATTTGAAGGTTTTGAACTGCATGGAACATGATATTCTCATCTCATATTTTAGGATCCAGCTCCTTTCCAACCAGGGTCCTGACATAAGCTATTGAAAATCAGCATTCTTTGGAGCTCTATGCTTATTATTGAATCCTGTGCCTAATCCTCATTCTCCTTGTGCCCACCCCCACCAGGCTGCCCAAGATAAAAAAAAATCTCTTAATACACTGTCAAAGAAGCCCTTGGACTTTGACTTGAATTGGTGATTTGTCGTCTAGATCTTTTCATTGTCTTCTCTCATCCTTTATAGTGTTAACTAGCAATCATCAGTTTCCATTGTGCTTATAGTTTCTACCACCTTGGAAGATCCCAATTGCCTTTCTATAGATTCCCACGAACTCAGTTTACCACTTGTGGAAGTTTTAATAAATCTACCACAGTGACATGACACATAGGTGCTCCACCCACCACTAACAATAGATATCCCATTGCCAATGAAATTGTGGCTACTGTAGTCTCCAAATCACATTTTTAGATCCATTCCTGAGATGATTCCTGTCATAAATCATCTTAAATAAAGTTCCTCAGAAAACAGATTCTGAGATGAAGATTCATATGTAAGAAGTATATCAGGTAATGATCTTTGAAACAATAGCTCAGAATAAGGAGAACATTCTTGGGCAGAGGAAAACATTGAATTGAGACACATTTAGAACTTTAAATCTAAACTGCTTACATGTGGGTCTGGAGGTTGACATTGCCCTTCATAACTTTACGGAATTGAGCTAAGGTGGATGGATTTGGTACAACACCTTGAACAGTCACTGAATGGGGGATGCTCATTAGGACTAGGACTGTAATCTTGGCAAGACAGCTCCCTTTTTTCAAAATCAATCTTTAACTCAATTGAAAAGCAATTATTATTTTTTTTTTACTATTACTCAGCCCTATGTATTCCATTTCATGTTTACTATTTCTGTTGGTTAAGGAAATGCAGTCCTGAAGACAGAGGGTATCTGGGTGACACCATAGCATGAACTCTATTTATGACACAGGTATTGAAATATCTCATTTTATGTTCTTAGTCATTACATCTTCTTCCTTCCATTCCACCCTGTTATGGTTTAGTCCTTAAATCTACTTATCAGACTACTGTGATATTCTGATCTTCCTGATTCATCCGTACCCTTTTTGAGTCTGGCCTCCATATTGCTATCCTGATAATCCTTTCAAAATGCAAATCCTGGCTGGCATGCACATGTGTTCAATGACACACCATTGCCTATAAGAAAAATCTGGGCTGGGGATATAGCTTAGTTGGTAGGGTGCTTGACTTGCATGCAGAAGGCCCTGGGTTCAATCTCCAGCACCATGGGGGGAAAATCCAATGACTCAATATGACATGAAAACCTTCTTCATCTAGTTTCTATTTCCTTTTATAATTTCATCTTTGTAGACTTGCTCAACTTGCCTATATCTTCCAGCCAGATTCTAAATCACTTAAGAGTTCTCTGGTCAACAAGTCTGGAGATTTTTTCATGTGCTGAACCTTGTACCAAAAAATTCCTTCTCTATGATCATCAATCTAGTGAACTCCTACCAACTGTTTAGCACCTAGCTCAGCCCCATTACGCACTCTGGAAGACTCTCTACATTATATCACCAATCTTCCCAGTACATATCTCTAGGAAAAATTTACCATATTCTTCATATTTATATATTTAATTTCAGAGCTAAACAAAGAGTTCCTTGAAGGCAGGTGCCATATCACATTCATCTTTGGCAGGACATGTTATTTATCTGGTGCCCATGAATGTTGTTGAATGAATAAATTAATGAATCAGTAAGTCAACACGACTTCCTTCCTACTCCTTTTTTATCTAAGTATACTTTATGTGTCCTGTGAAATCTTTATGTAAATATCATCAGTTTCATGGACTGCCAAATACATTGTCCTTCCAAATGTCTTCCTAAAGGCTTGATCTTATATGATGATAACTGAACCTTTTCTTCACCTTCAGTTTTTCTTTCCCTTCCAGCTGCTAGTGGCCTTTACAACACACACATAAGTTAGTGGAGCAAGTGAAATAGGCAACAGGTAAATTAGATAGTAAGAATGAGGTCAAAGGGACAAAAGTACTCTTTGCTAATGCCAAACCTATCACTGCACATCTTAAATACCACTACACTTGTAAAATCAGCAAAGCAGACAAAAATACAGTTTCCCAATGCATTTTATTACCCAAAGATAACCACAATCTTTTTCTTAATGTATTTCCTTCTGGTATTACGTGTAGTCACACATATTTATCTTAACAAAGTGTGGTTCAGAATATGCATAAAGTTCTATATCCTGCAATTTTAATTACCATTTTACTATGGCCATTTCTTATAATTTTCCAAATATGAATTTTAATGAATATGTAATTTTCCTTTGTGGAAGTTTGTGTAATCAAATCTTGATTTCCTAAGCTACTGTAGGCAAATTGTACTAAGAAATGATGGCTATCTAATACCTATTAGGTTAATTTAAGTTTGTCAATTATCACCTGCTATATAGAGAATTGAAAGAGAAAGAGAAATTTGAATCTAAATACATAGTTCTTGAGATTTTTTTCATTCCACAGAAAGAATTTATTGGTTAACATTTCTTTGATATTAAATAGTGAAGAAGATTTTAGCAAGTTACCTAAAGGTCTTAAATTAAGGATTGATTGATTAATATTTCTATATAACTTTTCTCCATCTCATTTCATCAATATGGCACTTTAGGCCTTTTCTCTCTTGCATCATTATGCACTGACCTTTCCATTGTTAATGCTTCTATTCTATGCCTGAGTAGAGAGAATTTTTTTCCTCTTTTCAGAGATTAGCTGCAAAGAAAATTTATGTGACATTCAAAAGAATTATTTCCAACCTACCCTTTCAAATACCTTTCTGACATCTAATGATGTAATTCACCTACATTAATTTTAGGGAGTAACTAAATTTGCATGATAAAAATTTTGATTTTGCTTCAAAAACATGCATTCTTTAAAATTAATGCAGTTTTTTTCAAAAGATACTAAACTACATTTAATTCAGTTACTCTATTAAACTGTGTATTCCATTTCATGTTTACTATAAAACTTGAGTCTATGTCAGTATTGTAAAATTGATTCTGATCCTTTACAAATATCCAAATTTCCTCACTAATAGCCTTTTTTTTTTTTTTTTTTTTTTTGAACCAAATCTCTTACGGG
>NW_025999900.1:32477145-32482250 GCF_001458135.2 Marmota marmota marmota | reverse complement strand
CCTTTTTTTTTTTTTTTTTTTTGATGTCCAGGGCATCTAACTCTCCCCCAAAATTTTTTTCATGTAGATTATACACAATAATATTCTCTAAACCTTAGCTTCTCATTTTTTGTTCTATGTAACTTAACTTCTTTAGGATGAGGAAGAACATTATATAAGTAGGGATATTTTTACTATATAAGTTGGGACAAAAGTAAGTGAAAAATTCCATGTTATAAGGCAATACCTCCTGGAGCCACTAGAGGAAAACAGAATAAGAATAGAGAACAATAGGTAAGATTTACTTTGCATTTCAAAAAGGATGACTTCCTCCCCATCTCCTCCAGCCAGTTACCAAGGAGCCCTTTTCTTCCATTGCAGGACTGATTACCCTGGAACACAAAGCACCCTTTTATCAAACATTTCCACTATTTTTTATTTGTTTTTGTCGATTACAACTAGCATGATAAGTATATTGTGAGTTGTACGAGAAAGAAGTGAACTGAAGCACACTGGAAGGCTGAAAGGAAATAGTCCAAATACTTCAGAGAAGAGCTTTTAACTATGCACCCAAATGGCAATGTCCCCATGCTTCTATGGTATGACTCATTCAACAAGCTTCTGCTGGCATCTCTTTTGAGATGTTTCTCATTGTAGAGGACCTGTAGATATATTTATTTTTTTATTCTTAAAGGATTGATCTTCAAGATATATCTGGAATCTATTTCTTCTTCATTCCATTACTGCAATTCTAAGCCAAGCCACTACCATTTCTCTGAGGATTGCAACAAGTATTACAACAATAGCCATCTAATAGTTCTCTGTACTTCCATAATTGCTCATGCCCAATCTCACCTTCAAAATTTCCATCTCAGATTTTTCTCCTTAATAGTCCTCAAAAATAACCAATCTGGCTTCCATCTCTGTGCCTTTAAACTTATCAATCTCTCTTTCTGCAACGTTCTCCTACAATTATATGAGAGGATTGTTCACTCACTTCTTTTGAAGAACAAATGAATACATAAAAATCTTTAAAAAATTATACAGTTGATTATTCTTCACAAGGGAAGTTCATATGTGTAATGAAATAGTACCAATTTTGGTCTGAGATCTATGATGATATAAATGTAAAAGTTGAAAAAAAGAAAAGTGATCTTAACGTGAATATAAAAAGCATTTAAGAAAATTAAATTAAAAGTCATTACATGCTGAGTATTTTCTTCATTTAAGAGTAAATATTACATGATAGACTGGGAGATATATATATATATATATATATATAATATTTTTGATTTATAGAATCCACTGGGATACAGCTGAGAATGATGATTCTGGAAATTAACAACTTCCCCGTTTCCAAAGTAAACTGGAACATGGAAAATTAAGTGATTCTCCCAAATCTCCTAGCTAGTGTTATAAAAATCACTACTAGGAATGCACATTTTCTAATCCAATGTGCTTTCCACCACCCCAGGCATTTAACGTCTTGTGCTCTATGGTACGATATTCACAGTGACATGCATTGGCCATAGGGCCATAATTATACCTTCAATATAGAGATGAAATGAAGGTTTGCTTGGATTTCTTTGTTTAGGGGCTAAAAAGAAAAATCTGCTAAACTGAGTCGTTTTTTCCTTACAACTTAAGAAACATCTTCCAAAATGGCTTCTGGCTTTGCCTGACTTTCTGAAAAAAAAATTGCTTAAGTAGAAAAGAATATGAAACTGCTGAAGAAACTCACAGCTGTATCTTTTTTCATATCAATATTCTTTATAAAATTTCAACTGTTTTAGTAAAAAAGGTCTATGTGTCCCTCTGGCAGAAAATACCCAAACCTTCAAATTCCCTTTCATGAATAACTTCTAAACTTAAAGCAGAATATTTTCATGTGTGAGACACTCTTTAAAGTAACAGGCAGGTTTAAAAACAAGAAAGAAAAACACTTTTTCTGAACAAATGTGTGGTTATTTTTGTGTTCTTCCTCCTTTACTCCCACTGACTCATGATGATCTTGGTACTTCAGCTTTTAAGAGAATACTCTGAAACATAGTTACGAATGTTATTCATTTTTTAAAAAAGCTATAGTGAACTCAATTATAACCATATATAAACCTATTGTAACATCCATTTTTTCCCTTGTAATTGTCACATACATGGGCCACTTCTTATGCCCCGAAATTAATGAAGGACAGAAGTATGGACTCCAAGACCTGTTGTCAGGCATAGATAGATTTAAACAAACAAACAAAGACTTGAGGCATTATGTATTTTTCTGTAAGACATTTTGGTGAATTCTAAAAATAACTCAAAAATAATTCTGTTCCCCAATGAGAGCTCATCCCTCTCAGTGGTATCTTCCTTTCCGTTTTCTCCTTCAATCTACCCTATAAATTGTAACAAGTGGGGATACATTTTAGAGGAATCGCAGAAGGAACATCCTTTGCACATGTCATTGTATTGATCAACTTGGAGAGAAGCAGGTTAATTTCTGTTTTCAGAGAGCTTTATTAATATTGGCTTTTCTAGAAAACTTGTGTGAGTGTGGAGGGTCATTAAGTATTAGCATTTTTCTACCTCCACACCAAGAAAACTAAAGTGGCTGCTCCATTGGAAGATCTATAACAGTTTGGAGGAGATGTGTAACCACCTACCCACTGTCATGTGCAGCTTCAGGGTGCCACCCTGCAATTTATTTTGCTCTCTGCATGTCTGTTATACTGTTATTCCTTTCTGTCATCATTGCTGGATTTCTGAGCTCTCCTATTGCTTTCTTAAATATTTATTTTTAATAAACAGTAGTCGTACTGAACATAAGAAACACCCAAAATTTTTACTGGAAGACCAAGATAAATCAAGATGATTGTTTTCCTAGTTTTTCAGATGTATATACATATATGTGCATAGTATGTTGTGTATATATATATATATATATATATGTGTGTGTGTGTGTGTGTGTGTGTGTGTGTGTATCATATATTGGATACATACACTCACAAGTATTTGATCAAATTCCTGGGAATTTCCAAGTCAGTAGGAGTGATGACATCCTTCACAGAAGCCTGAAATCAGGAAAATGGCTCAGGCACAGGCTTTGGGGTTGGCACAGCTGGCAGCTGCTGTACCTACTTCCCGGGGGATGCCAGGTACAGTGCAGCCTGGCCAGGCCCATTTGGCCTCCTCACCACCTTCATCCCAGGCTCCTGGTGCACTGCAGGAGTGTTCTCCTACGTTGGCCCCCGGGATGACCCTTGCTTCTGTGCAGGGGACAGCACATGTGGTTAAGGGTGGGGCTACTAGCTCTTCACTTGTTGTAGCCCAGGTTCCTGCTGCCTTCTACATGCAGTCTGTGCATCTACCGGGTAAACCTCAGACACTGGCTGTGAAACGCAAAGCTGAGTCTGAGGAAGAGAGAGATGATATCTCCACTTTGGGTTCAATACTTCCTGCCAAGGCTTCTCCAGCAGCAGAGATCCCAAAAGTCATGGAGGAGAAGAGTAGTCTTGGAGAGAAAGCTGAACCTGTGGCCAATGTGAATGCTAGTACCCCAAGCAATGAACTGGTAGCCTTGACTCCTGCCCCATCAGCACCACCTCCTACACTAGCCATGGTGTCCAGACAAATGGGAGACTCCAAACCCCCACAGGCCATTGTGAAGCCCCAGATTCTCACCCACATCATTGAAGGCTTTGTTATACAGGAAGGAGCGGAACCTTTCCCGGTGGGTTGTTCACAGTTACTGAAGGAGTCTGAGAAGCCACTACAGACTGGCCTCCAAACTGGACTGAATGAGAGTCAGTCAAGTGGACTCTTGGGAGGGGACAGCCCTTCTGCTGAGTTAGATAAGAAGGCGAATCTTCTGAAGTGCGAGTACTGTGGGAAGTATGCCCCTGCAGAGCAATTTCGTGGCTCTAAGAGGTTTTGCTCCATGACTTGTGCAAAGAGATACAATGTGAGCTGTAGCCATCAGTTCCGGTTGAAGAGGAAAAAAATGAAAGAGTTTCAGGAAGCCAACTATGCTCGTGTTTGTAGGCGTGGACCCCGCCGCAGCTCCTCTGACATTGCCCGTGCCAAGATCCAGGGCAAGCGTCAACGGGGTCAAGAGGACTCTAGCCGGGGTTCAGATAATTCCAGTTATGATGAAGCGCTCTCCCCAACATCTCCTGGGCCATTGTCAGTAAGAGCTGGACATGGAGATCCTGACCTTGGGAACACCATTACAGCTCCCCCCACACCATAATTACAAGGCATCAACCCTGTGTTCCTGTCCAGCAATCCTAGTCGTTGGAGTGTAGAGGAGGTGTATGAGTTTATCGCTTCTCTCCAAGGCTGCCAAGAAATTGCAGAAGAGTTTCGTTCCTAGGAGATTGATGGACAGGCCCTTTTATTACTTAAAGAAGAACATCTTATGAGTGCCGTGAACATCAAATTGGGCCCTGCCCTCAAGATATGTGCCAAGATAAATGTCCTGAAGGAGACCTAAGGTGGCCCTCTTGCACAAACCAGCCGAAGGCAGACACTCCCCACTGTCCAGGTTATAACCTGGTACCAGCAGACTTTGCAGGGAAGAAAGAGCTATTCGAATTATGTGACCTTCTGTAGGGAGATTACTGAGACAGGGAAGAGAAGTGCAAGAATTGGTTGCTGGTGCTACATAGTGGCAGCTTTGATATTTTCTTTGGGTTTCACTTTAAAATAATCTTTACAGTTCTCATCAATCCCACCTACCCCAATCCAGTCTTTGTAACAAAGGCAGTCCAGAGAACTAGGACTGCTCAGCCTTATCCTGGAGTGGAGCGTCTAGCCAGGGTTTTCCAAGAGGAGAAATATGTGTATGGTAAGGCAGGGAAATGGGAGGAATGTAGTTTTGCTTCTCCAGTGGGAGAGGTAGGGTTTTTCTAGCTTGTGTGACACAAGTAGCAAAATTCTGGTACTTTCCCTCTTCCTTCTGGATTGTCCCACTGTAGCTGTGGCTCAGTATTTTGTTATCACTTATTCCCTTAGTATTGAATATTTCTCCTGCATCTGTGGAAGGGTCACCAGCCAGGGTAGAAACTTGGTTGGAATCTTTCTGATTTGCTGCAGGGACTAAAAGTGTTTGACTGGCAAAAAAAAAAAAAAAAAAAACA
>NW_025999900.1:32238029-32473795 GCF_001458135.2 Marmota marmota marmota | reverse complement strand
AGAGAGAGAAGAGGGGAGGGGAGGGGAGGGGAGGGGGGATAGTAGAGGATAGGAAAGGCAGCAGAACACAACAGACACTAGTATGGCAATATGTAAATCAATGGATGTATAACTGATGTTATTCTGCAATCTGTATATGGGGTAAAAATGGGAGCTCATAACCCACTTGAATCAAAGTGTGAAATATGATATATCAAGAACTATGTAATGTTTTGAACAACCAACAATAAAAAATTAAAAAAAAAAAGAAATCAGGAAAATGGCAGGTGCCCCGTAGTAGGAGGACTTTAGTTTGCAACTAATTTCAAATTCTGTATATTTTAATATTCACAAGTTCTATCAGGAAGCTACTGAGGACATTGAGAGGGACCAAATCTTTTAATTTTCCTTCTCAATGATTAATTTTGAAAGAGGTATGGCTTAGCGTTAAAATTTAGAGAATCACAAAAAGAGGATTAACATTTGGGAAAGGGTCCTATAAGCCAAAGTGAAATTTCTAGATGTGTTCCACATGGAGCTTATGAAATACAAATCTGAGTATAGATATGGTCTTTATGGATTATGTTTCCATTTTCTCTCTCTTCTATTCTTTCCTTGATCCTCATTTCCTAGGTCTGTTAATGAGAGTTTTCCACTTCTATTAAATAAGAAAAAATGTGCTTGTCTTTTATTTTCTATTTCCAGAAAGGTCACAAAGACATTTTAAAATAGTATTTCTTTGCAATATTTTAGGGCTGTTAAAAATCTCCTAATTCTCAGAGGTTCCAACGAATCACCACTCTTTTTATTTGATGACTATCTGCAAGAAAAAAAAAATGCCATTTTCCTTTTTTCATTCCGTTTTTATGCAAGGAAAAAAGAGTGTCAGAGAGAAGAAATGGGTTCTAAACAGTCTAGGTTAGCATTCTGCTCAGACTACAAACACTGACACACGATAATTTGTTTCAGTTATCAGATCACATTCAGAAAGGGGTCACACAGTTCAAATACAGTCTTTAAAATTGAATCAGAAGGTTTTCCCCATTTCAACACTTTCTGAGAACAATATTGTATCCTAGATGCATGTCTATCCGTCCTCTCTGTTCAAGCTACTTCATTTTTCTCTCTAGAGGATTCTTCACTCTTGGAGACATGACTACAGACTTCAGGTATCCTCCCTGATCTTTCTCTTTGGCTCCAATCTTTGCATGGTCACACTTAACAGGGTAAGGTTAACTGGAGTGATGCTTTTGAACATCTTCCCTAAAGATCTTTAAATCCTTAAAACTGTACTGCAAATGAGTGATTAATTTCGGTCTTCTCTAGCACACCATCTGGATGGCTTACAACTTTTGGCTGGAGTATGTTTAAAAAGAGAAAGCACCCAGGTGTCATCACTGTTTTTGTTTGATTTTGTTTCCCAAATAAAAATTTCTAATTGCCTTAATTTCATGTGATTGTCCCAACCCTGGTGTCCCTCCTTCTGGTGACACAAACTATTAACTCTCAATAGGCTAATACAATTGGGATCATGACTGCACTGTCTCCTTCATTCCTGGGCTGAAAGTGAGTTGATCAACACATACCGTTCAGCTACCTCAGCCATTCTGTGGACAGATCAAGTGAGAGCCAGGGGGAGAGGGAAGAGCTGTTTGTTAAACTCTGACTGTGTAAGCATTACAATCCATGTTTTATACATGCCATTCTAGTCTTTGCCACAATGCTTTGAGTTAGATTCATCCTCACATCACAAACAAGGAATTCAAGATCATATGGATCAGTGTGATGCTGAAGCCCATAACATGCAACCATTATTTTAGGCAAAAGGGGCTTTTACGGGCTAGAGTTGTAGCTCAGTGGTAGAGCACTTGCCTAGCATGTGTGAGGCCCTGGGTTCGATTCTCAGCACCACATATAAATAAATGAATAAAATAAAGGTCCATCAACATCTAAAAAAATTTAAAAAAAAGGGGGGCTTTTACACTGAATATATTTCATCTCCCCAAAATATTGCATGTTGGAGTCCCAACTCTCAACATGAGAGTATTTGGAGATAGGGCCTTTGAGAGATGATGAGGTGAGATGTGTTCATGAGGTTGGGACCTCATGATAGGATTAGTCTCTTTATGGGAAGGAATACCAGAAAGCTAGGTGTCCTCTCTGTCTCTTATCCCTAAACGAACAAAGAGGTCATCTGAGAACCCAGCATTCTTAGCAGGCAACTGTTCACAACCTGAGGGAAGTTCTTAATCAGAAAGAGGCCACAGTTAATGGCACCCTAATCTTAGACTTACAGCCTCCAGAACTGTGAGAAAATAAACGTCTGTTGCGTAAGCCACCTAGTTGTAGGGATTTTGTTAAGGCAACCCAAGCAGATGAAGATAGGGGATTTCCTTGGCATTCCATTCAGAAAGAGTTGGAAATAATCTGGAAGACTGGATTTCTATTCCTGATAATATATAAGGCAGTAGAGGGTTTTTTTAAATGTAAGAAAATCTTACTCTTAAATCTTTTTTTTTTTTTTTTAATGTATTTCATGTCAAGAAATTATCATAGACCAGAAATCTCCAAGAAGAATCTAGAGAGGTATGAAAGTACTGAGCAGGTTTTGGTTCTCAGGCATCTGCCAATTTTTTCAGGCGTAATCTAGGGGCCACTCAAGAAGGATCATCAGAGACCAGAGACTTAAGATCAGAGACTTAAAAATAAAGCCAAGGTCCTAGGAAGGAAAGAGCTACAGAGAATACACTTAACACACAGAGAGATAAAGATCATGAGGATAATCTCCTATTGTTACCTTAGTTCTGAATGAAATGGGGAGGGGGAGGAAATTTGTCTTCCCTGAGAAATCTTAAATATAAACCTATCCATGTGCAGGTGAAAGTCAGAAGTCCCATTGCCTGTATGGTCTCCAACTTTTCATGTCCAACAAAAATTGAAGCTAGAGGTTCGCTTTGATGGTTCTGAGTCAAGCTTTAATCACCTCCTATGGCTTTTGTCAAGGTTCTGAATGTCAACCCTTGGCAAGCTGAGATAAGGGCTGAAAACCATTCAGAGCACCTGGGAGAAGGAGGGGAAAGAAATAGGTAAAATGAAAGGAAAACTTGTTGACCTGATGCTTCATAGTCACTATTCTATTTATTTCTCACATATACCTGTGAAGTAGGCATTGCCTCATTCATTGAAAATATTAGGTTACTAATATTTACAGAAGGTAGGTAACCAGTTAAAGCACACCCAGCAAGAGCACCGTGGAACCACAGTGGTAGTCCAGTTCTGTGCTTTCCAAGTCCTTTAATTATTTATGGCAAAAACAAGCCCTTATGAAAATAGCTATACATATGGATTAAAGCTTGATGAATGAAGTGTATATTTCACATGGATATCATTAAGATCTAAGTAGGCTTTTTGTTTGTTTTATTGCCACGTTGTCCTCGGGCAACACTGGAAAAATCTTTTAAAATTCCAGGTCCTCAGGAGGTCATTTTAGTGGTCCTGAAAATTGTAAAACAAATTGTTGAGAACAGGCTTTTTAAATTGTTTCTTGGCAGGAATTGAATAATCAAGTGCAATGAATTTAATTGATTACAGAAGAATGTTCCTTTGAGCTGATGCAGCAACAGTTTTTGGTCTGTTTGTAGCTTGAAATGTGAATTGACGCAATGACTACCCATGTTAGGCTTTGGTATTGGAAAAATCTTTAGTGGGAAAAATGGGAAATGTGTAATTTGAATTGTTCTTACAGGGGGCCTTCCAATATGTACTTCCCTACTTAAATCTTACCCTACTCCCATTTTCTCATTCTTAGAATTTGATTCTCTTAGTAGAGACATGATTTAGATAATATAGGTTCTCGTTATTCTAACCTCGGCCACCAACTAGCTGTGTGAGTTGGGTCAAGTTCAACTTTCCTATCTAAGTTTTCTTCTTTCTAAATTGAGTAAAATGATAATAAAGTTAATTTCTTAATATGTTACTGGGAAGATGGTAGGTAGCCAATAAATATTACCTAATATTGTTGATAGTAATATTAAATGTAAAATTTAACATCTCTTGAGTGTGGTGATGATATATGATCTTACTGAAAATTTGTAAATATTATTCTTGGACTCTCTGTTAATAATTCTTTGGGATTTATAGAGAATGAAATTGTGAAAACTTAAGATGGTTAAAAAAAAAAGGAATGCAGGAGGTGGCTCAGTGGTAGAGCTCTTGTCTAGCATGTGTGAGGCCCTGGGTTTGATCCCCTTTACCAAAACAAAAAACAACAACAACAAAATAAATAAATAAATAAACAAACAAACAATAACAAAACAAAGCAAAAGAATAAAAAACAACAACCACCACAACAAAATAAAACAGGAAAAGAGATTCTGGAAAGCTAGAGGTGTCTATCTAGACAAAGTCTGGAGCAGTCAGTGAATCCACATGTTTTGTATGCCATTTGTCCTTCCTATATTCCAGGTTAAGCAGGTTGGAGCTGTTCTCATGCATTAGTTTGCTATGACTGCTACCACAGACCGTGTGGCTTAACAGACATGTATTGCCTTACGGCTCTGGGGTCTGGCAGTCTGAAACCAAGGTACTGGTAGGGTTAGTTTCTTGAGAGGGCTGCGAGGAGGAAGGACGTGTTCCAGCTTCTTTCCTCAGCACCTACTTGGCTATTATCATGTTCACACAGAGTTCTCTCTGTATCTTCAAATTGTCTTCCCCCTGGGTATTTTCACCACCCCAAAAATTTCCCTTTTTAAGGACGTTATCCTATTAGATTAAGACCAACTCAAAGGACCACATTTTAACTTCATTATCTCTGTAAAGACTCCACCCAAATAAAGGCATATTCTGAAGTTTTGGAAGTCAGAACTTTAACATATTAATTTGGGGTGGGAGACAATTCCACCCATAACACTCTGTTCTCTGGGTCCCCTAAATTTATGTCCTTATGATGTGCAAAATCTATGTATCCTATTCCAACATTCACCCAAGTCTTAATTCATTTCAGCATCAACTCTAAGTCCTAAAATCTCAATACCATCTCAATCTGGATAATACTCAAACTAGAATTCATTCAGAGACAAAATTTCTCTGCAGCTGTGAACCTGTGAGAACAGACAGCAAATTATCTGGTTAGGATTAGAGAGTGTGCATATAAAGATTTGTAGAACAAACACTGTTTTCTAAGCAAGTCCTGGGTTCTGATTTCTTGGTTAAATTTCTGGAGGATAGTATAAATATATTACCTCCCCCACAACATTTATCCAGATTAGAGGGAAAAGAAGAATTTGGGAAACTGTACTCTGAAATCCCTAATATGTATATCTATAAAAATCGCCCTGCAATGTGGATTCCAAAAGAGAAATTAATCTTCAGTCAAAGACTGTATGACAAAATTATGAAAGGTTATAAATACAGGATATATTTTTGCATTAAATAGAAGGAATGATCATGTAATTGTAAAGTACCTAAAAACTTTAAACCTAACTCACAGCCCTTTTTTTCTAAACAACACAATATCTTACAGAAAGCACCCAAACTACCTAATATACAATTTTGCCCACATAATCACCCTGAAAGCATTTATGTAATCAAAAGCAACCTCTGGGAATGGAAACTGGAATCTGGAAGTGAAACTCAAGAAAGATTTCATCACTGCACAAACAATTTCAAATTAAGCACTAATCAGAGGGGAAAATTAGGTTTATTCACAGGGGCCACTCAAAATAACCCTCTTAATAATGAAGAAATTGGCTGTAGCAAAAGCCCCACAAGTCTAGACACAAATACATTTAAAGTACAGCAAAGCCAGTCAATATAAAATGTAGCAGATACAAGAAGTCAATGTAAAATAGATTTCCCAGATATGAGGAACAGGGTTCCAAGACTGTAAGCAAACTGCTTAGGATTAAAAAAAAAAAAAATTGTGATTTAGCTGAATTGCAGACTTACAAGAAACATGTTTGCTTTTACTAGTGTCCTGATCTTGAAGTGCCTTTTTATATTTCTCTTTCATTAATCAGAACAAATGCTGACCCAAAACAAAGTGATCACTAGATTTTGAGGTCATATTTGTCAAGATGAAAAGAAAGAAAGTAGGCAGAAGGACAGAAAATAGTGGCCAGTCTACTTGAGGGTGGCATTAAACTTATCTGGAGCAGAATTCAAATATTTTGTGAGGCATACATGGCGTTAGCTTACTCCGTAGCCCTTTTTCCCCAGAACCACTCCAAATATAGCACCTGGCTTATAGCTAGAGGCAGAGCTACGAGTAAGGTCACCATTTATAATGATTTTACCTTTTTTGTTGTTGTTGTTTTGATTTTTGCAGTGCTAGGAATGGAACACAGAGTCTCAGACATGTTAGGCCAATGCCCTACTGCAGAGCTATGTTTCCAGCCCAACATTCACACTTTTAAAATGCATATTCTGACTCTGTTCTTTTTCTTTCTGTCTTTCTCGTTCCTCCAGAGTTTGTTTTCACTTTTCTCCTTCTCTTCATTTCTCTCCTGGCTCAAGACCCTTGTACCAACATTGTTTATTCCTACAGATGGTAAAAGAGGTTTCTGACCTCTGATTTCACTCATGAAATTTTCACGTGCACCTGCTCCAGTGCCTTGCAAATGAGCCCACTCAGAACCTCCAATCACACCAGGCTGCCCTGCATCTCTAGCTGGATATCTAGTCTCCAGGCAACCAGAAAGAGCATTCTGTCTTAAGAAAACACACTAAGTGCTCTCTTGCCCTTGGAAGACCTCTAAAGTTAGGCTAAAAGTTTGGAAAATATTTGAATCAAACTTTGTAAGCTAGATCAACTTTCCCTGGTGATAAATGATTTTTAAACAGGAAACAAAGAAACTATACGAAGAGGATATAAACTCTCAGTCACCAACATCTGAATAATATAGAAAATATTAGAGATAGATCACTGGTCTAAAATTGCACTGGCCAATTTGATACCTATTAGCCACATGCAGCTAATTCAAGTTTCAGTTAATTGAATAAAATTAAAATTCCCCTTTCTTGTCACACCAGCAACATTTTAAGTTCTCAGTAGCTGCAAGTAATGAGTGGCTACTGCACTGGACTATGCAAATGTAGAACATTTCCCATGTCACAGAAAGTTCTTTGTCAGTGTTGAAATCTCAGCAGATGGAGAGAGAGAGAGAGAGAGACGAGGACAGAGAGACAGGGAAAGCCAGTGAGAAGAGAGAGCCAGAGAAAGAAGAAAAAAGGAGAAATACAGAAAGCGAATGATAAGTTAAAAGGAAAGAAGAAATACTTGAATGAATAAACCCTTAAAGTTGAGGTGGAGTCTTTTCTTCCAGACTCAAGTCACTCTCAGAAAGTCCCAGGGATAATATATTAGGAGGAACACACTAGATTTTAAGAGGCTGTCTTGAGTCTAAGCAAAGTCAATATGAGGACTTACCTATATGGCAGGTGAGAGTTCTCAGAGCAATTAGTTGTTTTGAACGGAATCTACTCATTTTCATTTAGATTTCTTTTTCAGACTACCAGTGAGCATCTTGGGATCATTCCCCCCATCTGCTTCCATTCTGTATTTTGGGACTGGCTATGACAATGAGGCTGGAACAGCACAGGCATTAGGAGAGAAGAGCATCAATAAGAATTTAGAGACTGTGTCTAGTTGGGAAGAACCCAAGGGGACTTCAAAAAAAGTAATCAGAGTGAGTAGGAAAGGATTCATAATGCAAAGTGTTCCCTCCAGGAACTTTACTTCAACAAGAACAGGAGTGTTTCCCCCAAGGACAAGAGTAATGTCAAATGTAAGTGTTCACCATGCTTCTCCTAGGCACCAAACAGGCTTTTAAGCCACACATGCCTGGGGCTTACCAATGGGTTCAAAATAGAAACTGTAAATTTGTTCCCTGTCTTCTGAGTTTGCAGTAAGAGGCAGGCAATGTTGGGCTTGTTGTGCAGACTGGCTTATAATTCAGTGGGATTTCATAAAAAAAAAAAAGAAAGAAAGAAAGAAAGAAATGGATCAGTGACACCTTAGCGTTTCAACATTTTTGATTAGGTGTTCTGGAAAACCATAGAACTCAGAGCAAAGATTCCAGCAGGCTCTGAAAATATTACAGAAGACATGTGAACTGTAGGCTTACTTTTTGAAAACAACAATAAAAAAGATATAATTTTCACTTATAATCCCTTAGATTTAATGAACCTGTGTGTTAGCCGCTTCCTTGGAGAGGAGAGAAGGTCAAGGTGTAAACACCCTATGGAGATGGATGAAATCACCCCAATTAAGCCTGCTATAAGGAGAAACACCTCAAAGTCCTTTGCCCTTCACCTCTATACCTCTTATTCCAAAAAGCTTTTGCATCAGCCTCCCGTTTCCAAGGAGCAGCCTGTGACCACCAATTGCCAACAGAAACCTCTGGCTAAGGTCTTACTGTCTCTTGCAACTCCTTATCACAGCGCTTCATGCTCTTCCCCTCTGCATTCAGATCCTGACCTCTTAACGATCCAAACATGGAATGTCCACATCAGGATAGGCACAGCACACTGGGATTCTTTAGAGAAGGGACTTTGTAAAATAGGGTTTTGGGGAGGATTGAATTAATAAATACCTCTAAAGCACTTAGAACAGTGCTGATAGATAAATGAATAATTGAGGAGTAGAGTCAAAGTCTGGCATTTATCCTTCTTTATTCATTTGTCTCCTAGAAAAAAGGCACTAAATGATATAAAGATAGCTAAACCCATAGTCCATGTTTGTAAGAAACCCAAATTTTAATAGGAGACAGACATGTACAATTGATTGCAATGGTTGTGACAGAGTCAGATATTAAATTGCATCAGGAATACAAAAGAAAAAGTAAATAATTTCCCTGGAGGGTTTAGGGACAGCTTCATGGATGAATTCATGTCACCCTACAGTTTCAGTACTCTTCCAAAAACTACCGGGTGTGTGGTCAGGGGCAAGGTGAGTGGGGACCAGATACAGTGTGTCTATGCATGACCCTTTTCCTAGTATAGTCCCATGACGGGAGTATCTATATGCCATACCAAATCAACCTTTTGCCCTGCATTTGCTACCAGTGCTTAAAGGTAAAGGTCTTTTCTAGCCCTACTGTTTTCAAAGAAGCCCTTATTCCTCTGTTGAGCAGTGCTTAGAGCCACAAGAGCCATAGATGCATACATATACACAATAAGTTATATTCACTCTATGTTAAGTAAATATACACATGTGTATTAAGCTTTTGAGTAGGTGATCCTTTTTTAAGTATTGAAGGATAAAAATAATTATAAAACACTTGTCCATATAGAGTTTATATTTTAGTGAAAGATACAGCATACAATACATAGCAGAGGCACTGCAAGAATGAAATTGAGAAAATTGAGAGAAATTGAGTCTGTTACATTGTCTTTATCTCAAGCCACTGTCAAAAAACTTGAGAAACACATTATGAGATAATTGCAGCATTCCCCAACTATATGCCCTGTTACTTATTAAGGAGAAAATAAAAAGTTCAATAGAAGATAAAACAACTATCAGACACTGTATGGTCTCCATTGTATGTTCTCTGTAACCACCAGAAAGCCATGTTCTCTCAGGAATATCTCACTAAAGATCTGTGCTGTCTCCGCAGACATATGTACCAATCTAAGCACAGTTTTTCCTTTAAGGAACATGAATATTGAAACAGTATTCTTGGGGCTGGGTCTGTAGCCAGTGGTAGAGCTCTTGCCTAGCATGTGTATAGCACTGGGTTTCATCATTAGCACAGCATAAAAAACATTTAAATAAAATAAAGGTATTGTGTCCATATACAACTAAAAAAAAAACAAAGAAAGAAAAAAGAAAGGAAACAGTATCCTTGTTTAAAGCTAAGGAAGCTCAAATTCTATACAAGTATGGTCACAAAACTAGTTGATACCTTTAGCCATTTTGCACTTATTATGGGTTGGATATGGTTTGAGTGTTTCCCCCAACACCCAAAGACTCATGTGTCAGGAGGTTGGTTCTCAATGTGGCAATGTTAATAGGTGGTGAGAGCTTTAAGAGGTCAGGCTTAGAAAGGGTCACTAGGTCAGTGAGGGTATGCCCTTGGAAGTGATTAATACATTATTCTTGAGACTCCAGTCAGTCTCTGGTTTTAGGTCTTGTGATGTGATCTCCCTCACTCTCACATATCCTCCCAGCATTACAATGCTATCTGCCACAGGAAGTGGCCTTTGAAACACCAAAATTGAACTACATAAAACTCTTTTCTTTGTAAGTTACCCAGCCTCAGGTATTTAGTTACAACAAAAGAAAACAGACTTACATAACAGCTTTTTCCCCTATCTAAAAATGCATGAATTGGGCTAACCAATGAATAGCATGCCTTCCAATTCTGATGCCTTTTTTAAGACAGAAGGCAATCATTCTTGGAAGTGACACCTAAATGATACCTTCTTTTCTTCTGTGTTCTTCTTTTTCCCTAGCCAAAGTACCATTATTTTACTGAATGTCTAAATAATTCAAACTATAAAAGCCCTAGAAATGTTACCTTGGACTTCTAAATATTGTCCAGCTCAAGATATCTCTGTGTTTATTTTCATAAAATATCCTGACAAAGAAACCATAACATGAAAAGTACTTTTCCTATGAAATTTTGGCCAGATGTAAACAATATGGGTCTTAGCTGATTGAGCTTGCTTGCTGGAGTTTGTGTGACTAACACTATTAGAGTATTCAAAATATTCTACTGGGGCATTTCCAGACTACGCACATGGGCTCTAAATTTACTCCTGATTGTATCCAGGAGTAAAAGTTCAATAGACAAACTTCTATCTCGTATGAGTTTTACATAGACCTTTGGTCCTCCAGTAACATTAAACTCAATCTGCAGGTCTAGAATTTCTCTTGTTCCGTATACCATGTGGAGTTCTAATAGCCAAATGCTTTGGAATATGTTATTTTTCAGAATCTTTGCACTGTATCTTCTTTCACCTCAAACCTCTCACCAGTGGAAGTTAATTTCAGCTAATGTTCAATGACACATTAGACATAATTATGGGTATAAAAAAATTTGGCTTGGTTTATGTCCTTTTCTGTTAGCCAAAAGAACAAGACCTCCGTTGTGCTTTTCTCCAACGGTACCTCTTTCCAGGTGCCTGTAATCTGGAGACAAGGAGGACTGCCAGGACATTTTCTAGGGATCTTGTACCTTGGACAGAAATCATGAGGGTGTCCATGATCTGATGCCAGCTCTGATGATGCTTTTGTGTCCACTGGTTCTTTCCAACCTATCCTAAAAGATGAATTCATAATTAGCCAACACTTTCATCCTCTTCTTTGCTGCTGCATCTAACTTAGCACTTATCAGAATGTAGGTCAATGGAAGTTTTGTCTATTTTAGATTAGGTTTTCTACGACAATAATCATTAACAATAATTGCTACAACTGCTCCCATTCTTTGAACACCTACTATGCTCCATGGCCCAAATCACTTTCTTTGCAAGTAGCACTTATTAATATGGCCTTAACATTGTTCTTATATTGACCAAATTTGAGACAGGCTTTCCTGCCTCTGGGCCCCTGACCTCCCTTTCCTTAGAGCATTTGCTTTAGAAAATGTAAAAGTATAAGATTTTTTTTTCCTTCTTATCCCTTTGAGGTGTAAATATTTTTAAAGACTTCTTGCCAGTTTTCCAGCCCAGGAATGTCTTTCTCAAGGTCCTGGGAGTCAGTTGTTTGAAGTGTAAAGCTCAAGGAAGATAACACCTTCATCTATGGGATTTTTCAGAGCTTGACTTTGGTAGGTGCCTTTCTCCAAATTTTAAGTCCTGAAGACACAAGAAAGTTTCCTTTTTCCTTGAGTAAAGTAAATTGGCAAACACAGATGGCCTAGGATACCTCCACCAGAGCCTTTCAAACTCTCCAGCCCTTTGCTTAGTGGACTTGATCTAAGTCTCTTTCCTCTATGGCAAGGGTTTTGAATAGTCTCCCTGGTCTGTTTAACGTTGTTCCATGCAAGTTTTGTTTTAATGCTATTTTTAATCTTTAAAATATTGTTGGTGGGCCTTTGTGTAGGTAAGGAAACTGAGATTCAGAGTGGTCAACTGACTTATCCAGGGTCATGTGAAAGGCAGGTTCAAACCCAGGTCCACGTGACCCCAGAGCAGCATGCTTCCCCCACTGTGCTTCACGCCCATGGCTCTGGCACTCATTCTTACAGATACATTAGAGTTGGGAAAACTTTATTTCTCTTGGCTCCTAGTGGTGGCTCTCTGGAATAAACCTAGCTGCCAGTATGGTGCCTATGTCATAACACTGTCTCAGAGCCTGCATTCATACTCTTAAGAATGTATTGTTTCTTAAATGACTGATTCTAGATTCTATTAACCCTGACTTTTCTGGAAATTCCTGAACCATTATTCTAAAAATGTCAAGTTTCTAAAAAACAATCAGCATGTTAGAACTTATGTCCTGATCTTCCTCACCAAATGTCCTTTTCCTGCATCATAACTGATACCAAATATGTCTGTTTAGGCCGAAGCAGTTGGAGTCATCTCTGCCTGTCTTTCACCTCCCACATGGGATGCATTAGCAAATCTTGCTGTCTCCATCTTCAAAACATCCAGAACATGGCTGTTCTTCTCCATCTCTGCTGCTACAATTTTACTCTCAGTTACGATGCTTCTCACATGAATTATTGCAGTAATTCTAGTGGTCTCCCTGATCCCACCCTTCTACCTCTACTGTCTCTTCTTAACACAGCAACCAGAGTGAACCTCATAAAATGAGTCAGGCCACATCACTCCTCCAATGTCTTCCCACCCTGCTCTGTGTAAAAACTCAAGTTTTTATGATGGTTACGAGGTCTTACATGATCTGGCCCCAGTCACCTTCCAAGTGACCTTATTTCCCTACGTGGCCTCTTCACCATTGCTCACACTGGCCTCTGCATTATTTTTAAACTAGACTAATATGCTCCTGCCTTGCAGCCTTTGCATTGTTATTTCTTTAGCCTGCACCACTCTTCCCTCTCCTTTGCAAACTCTCTTGCTTTTTTTCAGGCAATTAATTGATGGTTATCATCTAAACAAAAGGAAACCTTCTTTGATCATCCACCTCAGCACACCCAGTACCCCTAGATCACCTTTAGATGCTCAAATATTTTCTCAATAGCACTTATCACCTTCTAACATACATCATTTTAAAATTATGGTTACTATTCATGTTACATTTGCCTTCATTAGCAGGCAAGATCGTCAAAGATAAGACTTGTGTCTGTTTTGTTTCCTGATCCCAGCATTTGAATAGTTCCTGGTTTATGTTAGGTGTTGTCTGAATTTTGTCCCCTTCCCTTCAGCCCATGTGTTGAACCACTTAACCCTCAGCACCTCGAAATCTGACCGTATTTGGAGACAGGGTCTTTAAAGAAGTGATTAAGTTAAACATCAAGCCATTAGGGTGGGCTCTAATCCAAACTGACTGGTGTCTTTGTAAGAGGATTAGGACATACAGAGAGACACCAGGGAAATGTGTGCACAGAATTCAATCCAGGTGGGGAGGCATCAAGAGAATAGCATGTGCAAGCCCAAGGGCTCAGAGGAAATGAACCCTGCCTCAACCTCCATCATACTTCTCACCTCCAGAGCTGCAAGAAAATAACTTTCTATTATTTAAGCCACTCAGGCTGCAGTATTTTGTTATGACAGCCCTAGCAAACTAAGACAGTGGGCACTCAATGAATACAAATGAATTAATGTTTTCAGAATCACACATTTTTTTAAACGGCACATTTTTGTGTATCTAAGGATTTGACAACTCACCAAGAAGCCCAGCAGAGAAGAATGCCTAAATGAATGATTTCAGAATATAGAATGAACCACCCACCCACCACTGTATTTGAAATTAGATTCTGACCTTTATATAGATAAAAACTACATCATCCATTCTAATGATCATTTTTGGGGAACCAAAAATATCTGAATTATTCAATCCACACAGGACAACTCCTGGAAGTATGAACTCTTCTAGATGTGAGAGCTACTTTATAAGATACTCTGAACTACAGAGAAATATGTCAGAAGATGATCTGATTCAGTGTGCTTTGAAATCTAAGAAAAGCTGTCCCCCAGAAGTACAACTTTCCCCCTCTCTGGCAAACTTTATTTTAGTGAGTTTTATTCAGACCATTTGAACTAAGCACAGTTGTGGTTTGATTGATACTTCCAAGTGGAAACCACTGCAAAGTTTCTTTTGCATTGATTAGTGTCCTCCAGCTGCCTAAAACCCCACAATGAATTCTCAATGCATTAGGGATCACATCAGGGGTTTATTTATGGGTGAGGAGCATGCTTATCTCCACCTCCGCTGGGCTATGTATATGCCAAAGGATCAGAGACTTATTATAGGGCCTTTCTTGGGCATGATTCCCACCCAGAGTGAGTGACTGTTTTTGATGAGCCTTAAATTAGCTTATCTTCAATTTATTTTTTACAGAGAAAGCATGCATTTGCTTTCTTCCAAATAAGAGTTCACAGTTATCCATCACCAAGTCTTACCATAAATCCAAACAGAACTGCCAGTGGGCCTAAGCTATAGCTTAGCTCACCAGCATTAATGGGTTACCTAATACGCTCATCACTGAGGTGTGAATTCAATCAGCCTCATATCTGGCTCTCCCACTCAAATAAACAAAATAAGGAAACTGCTGAAAATAAGTGGAGCTATATCTTACTCAAAATGTTATGTACATCTGTTAAGGAAGAATACTTGGGAATCAGCTCCATTGTGGAATTGCTGTGTTAAAAATGGCAGGGTGCTATGGCTGAGGAGGCATTGTAGTACAAAACAAACCCCTGTAGTGTCTGTTTGGAATTTACACAATATGAAATAATTGAGGAACTCCTATATCTTAGCTGGGCAGTACTCCTAGGATTTTTCATAGGTCTGGTGATTTTTAATGAATGATAATGCTTAGGAAAATCAAGATGCAGGGGGAAAAATAAACCTGAGTTAAACTGAATATATGTCCTCTGAAAGAAGTCATTCTGTTTTCAAAAACCAAGACCATCAGTGAGTGTATAAATACTATATAGAATAATCAATAATCTAAGGCAGAAACACTTTCAGTGTCAAAAGTTTATGAATAAGGGAGAACAGAAGGACAGATAAATAAAATAAATAGAGAGACTAATGTTCTCTTTTTAAGTGATCCTTGAATGCAGCCTTACTTAATGGGAGCTGACTGCCCTGTCAAAAGAAAAAAAAAAAAAAGTAGAAGAAAAAAATAACAATAACAACAAAAATACACACAAAAAATTTCTTTTGATTACATTTTCTAAAAACATGTAGCTTTTCCTACTGCAGTCTCTTTGAAATGGCTAAAGTGCTTCTGAGTAGACACATGCAATCTAGTGCATGCATTTTAGTTATTCTGTGTCTTTTATTTCTGTTGTACTTGGGCTGCACTGATATCCCTCTAGGTTAATATCTCACTGTCAAGGATGGTGCCCCATAGGGAAGTTCAGCCACTTCTTTCAGAAGTTCTTTCAGATCCTACCACTCACTGTCAAAAATTCTGGCATCTTCTACTGGTTTTTCATTCCCTTTTATGTATCATCTTTTTATTGTTTTTTTTTTCCTTCTTTTTTATACGCTTTCCCTCTCTCTCCTCCTGCTGTTCTTATTATCTCTAGTCCCACAGGTTCTCAGTTGTAGTTTTCTTTGTTTTCTGTGTTTGACTGGAAGCTTCTTTGACTCCTTCTCCATATCTCTACGATTCTCTTTCAGCATTTGCTCTCCCTCTAATCAATGCATTTCTTGTTTAAAGCTCCGGTGGTCTCTGGTTTGTACTGTGGGTTATTTGCCTTACTGTGGCAGAGGAGAAATGGTCTTTTGCTTTTGCAGCTGAACTAAAGTGTTGCCATCCATCAACCTGGAGATGACTTTATGTGTTTAGGATGTCAGGAGCACAAATCATACTAAATGAACAGTATTTACTTGAAAAGTCCCAATGAGCTTGCACTTATTCTCTGTGAAGTCCACAACCCTGGTTAGCAGTATCTCTCAACAGAGAAATCAGGTTTACATAAACTTTAATGTTACTAAGATAATTCTCATGGATTCATGGGGAATGTGAGTTTATCAATGTTTTTCAAAGTACCGATAAGGAAACAAGGTGTATATGTGTGTGTGTGTGTGTGTATGCATATCCATATAAAATATTTGCTTTAACATAAACTAGTTGAACTCTCATTCATGTGTATATGTAATTGATAGGACTAAGAATTTTCTACACAGACATATGTACTATAAACTGACCTTATTCTCAAAACTATAAAATACTCTTCAGTTCCTCAACACACAAACTGATTAGATGAAATATTTTATTTTTTGGTTTATTTCTAGTTAAATAATCATCTAGTACATTGATTTCTGAAATATAATTTAGCTGAAACTATCTCAGTCTTTCATCAGTGAACATCATATCATGATCTGAGCTTTTTTTGAACTTGGATGGTGAGAATTAATGAAATTGCTTTCAAAGATTAAGTTTTTTACATATGCAAAAATATGACCCAATGATATATCAGATGATTTTTGTATTCTTGTTGGATAAGGTGGTTTCTCTCTATACCCCATTGCTACCATTATAGTCTCAAGGGTGAGGAAGAAGCAGATTTCATCTCAATAATCAGTATCCAAGCCATAATGCCAAAGAAGAAAGGTAGGAGGGAGAGTACCTTTTCCAGCTCAAAGGTTATGGGACAAAAATGGATTTACATAGAGAAAAGAAAATAGTCATAGTTATGTTCTGTTTTACCCTTCCCAAATTTTCTTTAAAAAGAGGAGGTAGAGCCTCTTGTCCAGCTCCTTGTTTGGGGCTTAGAAAAATGATGGCTAAATAGGGCAGCTCAATATCCCCCAGCACAGTAAATAGAGGAGAGCACTGAGATAAGGTGCAGAGATAATCCAGTTTGTAAACCTGTGTCAAATGAGACATTTAGGAGGTATAAATTTTAAATGCTAGGGGATCTGTCCTTTGGTACAATGTGATGGCAGTATTGGGGGAAGTGGTAAAGTGGGACATTAGAACTTGTGCCAGATAAATGACATGAAAGAAACTCAGAGGGTTTTGTGGTAGCCATGAGAGGAAAGACTAAGTCATCATGGTGGCCCCAATCAAGCCAAGAACAGTCAGAGTTGGTTATCCTCAGGTGTTAGCAGTGTTCCATGTACAAGATCATAAAACCACCACTTAGTCAGTTGGCACTAGCCAATATCACATCCAAGAACCAGCATCCACCCAGGGACTTGACTTCCCCTAATTCCACAACACCATACAGGCCTCTTTCTAAGAAGTTAAAATGCTATTTTTATAAAGAGGAGAGGGACAATATCTCAAACATTCACTGAGTGTTTTGCCTAAAGAATATGAGTTAATCAAAAGAGATACATTAGTGTAGCCAGAATAGGCAGTTAAACTGTAAATAAGGTAAATGAAGAAATGTTTAAGTCAGCATGAAAGGAGATGTTACCTCAGTATGAGGTACATTTGAGTAAAGGACTAAGCCAATTCAGGACTGAAACACGAAATATGTAAGGGAGAAATATTCTGAGCAGAGAAAAGACCAAGGGCCAACAATTCTGAGATGGGGGAAATGACTGAAATGGTCAAGAAAGACAAAAGAGGCCCAGGTGAGCTGAACGGAGGGGGTGATTAATAGGTAAAATTAGAGAAATAATGGGGGAATCAGATCCTAAAAATCCTTGTGGGCCATATGAGGACACTAGTTTCTAATCTAAGTGAGAAGGAGAACATGAGCTATTTGGCCCACAGCAATGACATAATCTGACTTCAGGTGGTCAGAGTTAAGCAAGGGAAGAAGCAAAGAGATTGTTTGGGCAGATACTTCCATAATTCAAATGAGAGATGGTGGTGGCTTAAACCAGGGTAGTTATGATCAAGGAACAAGAACTCTAATTTGGGACATTTGAAGCTCAAGGTATGGATAGCACATTCAAGTAATAACAAATATGAGATTCAGGGAAGAAGTCTGAAGATCTTCAGCCTATTGGTGGCACTTGAAGTCATAAGACTAGATGGATCATCAAGGGAGTGAATATGAAGAGAGAAACATAAGAAATCCAAGGATTGATCCTTGGAGAAAATCCTCATTGGAAGGTCAGGGAGGTGAAGAGGAACCAAAGGAGGAGACACATGAGAAGAGTCTAGGAAAGTGAAAAGAAAGCTGAATTGGTGTTGACATCTTGAAAACTCAATGAAAGAAAGACTTTCAAAGAGGAGAAAGATAGTATGATGCTGGCAGATATAGCAAGGTGAAGACTAGAACTGATCATATTTAGTGACACATAAGCCATTGGTGAACTCACCAAGATCAATATTGCTCCAGGGGTGGGAGTGCCTGGTTGAAGGGAATCCTGGAGAAGGGATGGAGGAGAGGAATTGGAAATGGTGAGTATATACTAGTCAGGTTTTTTTTTTAATATCAGAAATGACAGAAATAATAGCATATTTATATGTCGATGGGAGGGAAGATTTCATGATGCCAAAGAAAGTAGAGAGAATTTCTGGAGAAGGCAAGAGGAGATGGCACATACTGTACAAGTAGAGGGGTTAGCTATAAACAGATGCCCAGTCAGTTCATCTATGCAACAGAGATAAGTCCTGACATGCCCTCAATTTTCCAATATTCCTGAGGTATAACATGGATTGAAAATACTGTCATTTTAGTTATCAAGGTGAAGAAATTTATACATAGTGATTTTCAAAGGCCAATGAGGTGAGTTAACATAGCCAAGAGTGCATCTCAGTCATAGTCACAGATAAGTAGATCCACGTGACTGCATGCTGTCCATATGAATGTGAGCAGAATGTAGAATCTCAGCCCTGAGTCTGGTCCACTATGACGCGAATAGGTCCTTCATCTTTTCTGTTCTCTCATCATTAAGCCAGTTGGATTCAGGGGGTGCATTTGAGGATTCTGAGGCCCTAGAAGATGGCAAAACCATGGAAGGATGGATCCTTTCTGACTTGATGTGAGCAAGAAATACACTTTTGTTATAGTAATCCACTACAATTTTGGCTTATTCATTAGATATCCAAGAATTAATTCCCTTAACTAATGCCATGAGTTTTCTTTATAAATGTTAAATATCATTATCAATTCAGTTAGTTCCAGAGCATATGTTAATTGGTGATGGAGATCTGCAAACATCCAGCTTTCTCCATTCCAAGTTTGGTGCTTTTCTATGTATTTGATAATCTATTTTTGCCCACTATGCAGAAGAAGCCATTATCCATTTGAGAGCATAAACTCTACTGTGTTAGAAAAAGAAAGAACAGAGTCAGATCTTTTCATAAAGTCAATCAATAAGCCATCTTAAGCAGCAAATGTTGTTGCTTTGACTCTTCCCTTTAAGTTGAGATGTAACAAAAAATAAATAATTGAGGTTATGTATTACTGAATAAATCAGATTATGAGTATCTGATTTATTGATGCAGAATATCTAGTACTTGGAGGTTTATACTGCAACTAGGTCACAAGTGAAAATATTTCCATTTACCATTTCTAAACATTGTGTGGTCATAGAGTGGATGACATTTTTCAATTAGCAATATGATAATTGCTATTCTAGAATTTGCTTAATTTCTGCAATTCAAAAGGAATCCAATTTTCTTTCTTATACCTTTCTGGTTATTTAATTGGAACTTAACATTAGGAAAAACTCTTTAATATTCAAGAAGCATATCTCAAATAGCATCATGTCATGAATATTCCCCACTGTAAAGTCATACTTCTACTTTGACCTTGTTGTCATTGTTTTGTTACATAAATTATTCAGCCTGGTATGTCTTATAGATTAAATACCCTGGAAACAAATTAAAAAGCATCCCAGTGGCTTAGAAATGTCAAGTAAGTCTTTTTGTTTTTCCCTCTGAATACCTCTTATAAAATGGGATAGTAAAAAACACCTCCACAAAAGGCAAGATGATTGTTGGAGAGATCAAATTGTCCAGTGAAATAGGCACCTCTGCCCCTTCAACATATAACTCAATCCTCAGTGTTGAATTTAGGGAGGCATAGGAAACTTGTCCATTGATATGTACAGGAAAGCAATAGTCCTTCTCTGGCCCCAAATCCACCAGCTTTTCATAATTAGGACATGCAGGCTTGAAGAAGACACCTCTTCCCACAAAGAACCCTGCTCAAAGCATTTTATTTTTTATTCCCATAGAAGAGAGATTGCTGGAAGACAAATACCTTCAGTGCTTTCCAATAACAGGATGGGCTGCCCTGAGTCCTGGCCACTGGAGGTTTTCACCAAATGATGTTTTAGTCAAATGACAGATCGTGGCAGAAGGAATGAAAGGGTTCTTTCATGGAGTTGAAGGCTCACTCATCCATTCTTTCAAAAGAAAAACAAAACCAACCAAACAAAAAACCTTTATTAATCAACTAATCTGAGGATAGTCATTGAGAATGCAAATACAAATAAATCCTTTGATAAGCTACTAATACTTTCATTTTCCCATGCCAGGAGCTATTCTAATTTTATAGATATTTACTCATTTAATTATCAAAACAACCTCATGAAGTTGGTCTTATGACCATATTTACTTTTATACAATGAAACTGACACCCAGAGAGATAAAGGAACTTGACCAAGTGACACAGATAACAAATGAGAAGGGGATTGAATGCAGACAACCTCTTTTTGTTCTATACATTGCCTCCTCTATCCTTAAGGTTTAATTTAGTCTATCTAGGATGACTCATTGAGAAAGTCACAGATACTCTTTGATAAGGCCAAGAGTTAAGGTATGCCCAAAGTACAGGAATTCAACTAACAGGAATTTCCAAACTGTTTTAAAACTGTGTGTCTGATTTTAAGGACAGACTGGCTAAAATATGAAGAGCACAAAGAGAATTGATTTTGAGCTTATACAATTTGTTCCAGACTTATGACATACTGTTCTGAGATAGACACCAAATAAAGCCTTTATACAGGAAAACAAGGGTACCCAGCTTTCTCACTTTATAGCATCACTCCTGTACTTTGCAAAAGCATGCTATAGTATGAAAATCTGCTATGAACACAGATTGGAGCGTCAAGTAAAATCTCTTTCCACCAAGATGAGAAATGGATTCATTTGACTATGACCTCAGGAATAATGACAATAACAAAAGCAACAATAACAATAATAATAAAATTGATTTAAGCTGTAGAGGGTCACCTTCACCTTAAAATGAGTTGATTTCAAAACCATTATGGTCAGCCAGGTAGAAAATGTTCTATCACATACCCTGGTTCTCCTAAAATCTCGTTAATTTGGGATTGTCTATAATCTCAGTCTGTCTTCAAAAGTTAAATCCTGCAAAGCCCTTCTGTAACTAGTTTTAGGATTCTCATGTTCCACCATTTTTATTTGTGAGCCCATTATACTCCCTGATAATGATTGATGTACATTATCCTATTCTTCCAAAAGTTGGCTCCATCTTAAACATTGCTGCAGGTAGCTCTGACTTGGAGATACAGACAACAAGTTTGTTGGGCTTTTTGCTTCACAAATAAACCTCTCCATTTAAGAATAATAATTACCATGGTAACCCTAACAGCTTAGGAATCGTTCAGGCATGCAGTTTCTAGGAAGGAATAAAGCTCAGCATTTCTGAAACTTGTTTAACCCTTCACAATTCAGTGTCCATTTCTATAGCGGAGTCAATTTTTATTTAACTTCTTAGTCAAAATATGTAGGAAATCCTGGAGGCACCGCGAAGAGATGGAAAGGAACAGAATGAGAAATGATACATTTAACAGTAATCTAATCTCATTTAAAGACGTTTTTGAAATGGCATTTGAAATAGCATTTGGCTCAGACGCAGGCAGCCCCTCCTTGCATCTCCGCTCTCAGAGATGAAGGTTTGAGTAATGAACACTGCTGCCATTATGCAGTCAGTGGGGATGTTGTACCTCAAGCCGTCACATTCTCCTCTCTTTTTCTTCGTGTAGCATAAAACCCCGATCATGTTGGACATGAACAATCTTGATGGTATAATTTGGCTGTACCTGCACCTCAGGAGCCAAAGTCTGATGCTGGACCAGGTCTCATGATGGTTCTGTCTGCATTTTCTTTTTACCTCACTCTGCCTAGTGGCATTTTGCCTCCAGTGCCAAATTTGAGAGCCAAATGAAAGCCTGAAATGACTGCTGCACCTTCAATTTAATAGAAGCAAACACATACCTCCTAGGAAAGTACAATTCATATTGAACAAACATGGAATTGGGTTTGCACAGCCATATTAAAGGAATGAGTCCTCAGGTTATCTAACAGACTTGCACAAGATCTCAAAAAAAAAAAAAAAAAAACAACTATGAAGTGCTTTTGCTAGTGTTGCTTATTAGTGGTTAGAAGAAGAAGCTCTCATTCAGAATCCTTCTCTGATAAAAAAAAAAACACAAAACTGTATTATGTTGATACATTTAAAAAATCAGTTACAGTGATAACAGAGGAAGAAATGGATAATTATACTTTTCATGTTCACATGCCTTCATCTCGCCTCCAAGTAAACCTAAGTTTGATTCATGAACCTCCTTGGTTAATATCTCAGAAAAAAAAAAACAATATATATGCATTTTCCCCCATTGTTTGCAATTTCATTACGTAATTTAAATTGTATTGTATGTGAACTGTTACAGCTTATCTGGTGAATTTTTTTTCTGTCAGTAAGATTACTTCTTTTTTTGTGTCTATTAAAATTTTAATAAAAAGTTTTACCACCACTAGGAAAGCCAGCATTACTTTCAGAGAATTATTTAGTGCAGATTCTTCATGTCAATGAAGATAGAAAAGGGGAAAATGAAAAATAAAGGGATCCGATTTGAGTTTAGTATTCTAACAAATATTTAATGATGATGATCAATGTTATTAATAATAGTATTATTTTCTCAGAATCTCCTTTCTCTAGCTAACCTCTCTAGAAGAATGAAAATCTATCAAGAAGTATGGCCAGGCAATTTCCCCCCCCAAACCCCTTTATCTTCCCATCAAATCTTGATGCTCATACAGGGCAATGAGCCTCTGAAAATAATGGTTTGTGGCCTTGGTAACTGAAGGCAATAAGCACTATAACCATTGCTGAATCTTATGATGGGGATGAAATAAACTTCTGTTACTACTTTTTATCTTTTTTTCCAATCCTTTCACACCTTCAAATCATTCTTCATTTTCCAGCCTTTAGCATTGTACTTCATTATTTCCCTTCCGAAAGTGTTGACTGAGGTATATAGCCAGAGGAAAAGCTTGCAGTGGAAGAAACAAGAATCTTTTCAAAACTGCCCAGGTGAGTGTTCTGCCTTCCAATGGTTTGGATCTAGGAAGCTTAAATGGCACTTTATCTGTGACACCAAGACCACAGTTCAAATTTTCATGTTAAAATAAAGAAGGTCTAATAATATTACCTTCTCTAATGACCCCAAAGTCCCTCTCACTGCCTTCCATCTTCCTTCTGGCTTCCTCTTACCACTCCCCTATTCTAATCATTCCTTGTTTTTCTTTATCCATAAATATTATTTCATCAGCTATTTTTATTATAGTGATCTGAAGAGAACGTTGTATCTGAATGTGTTGGGTACTTCTTAGTGTTTGCAGCAAGATTTTCCTAGGACAAATATCAAAAAAAAAAGGTGTACATTCAGACCTTAACTTCTCCTGCCTGGTGCCTACACTTCTAGTGTTACAGATCCATTCTTTGGCATGAGAGTCCTTTTGACTGCAAGGCTTCCTCTCTTAAAACATAAATGACCCAGGGAAGAAAAAGCCATTAAGCTACTTATCTACAAGAGTCTATATGAATTGTTGCATTCGAATTCATTTTCTTCCCGTGACATGTAACTTTAACAGAGTATCAAGGAAATAGTTTTTAATATTGAAAAAAAATTAGAAAGGCTATTTTCGCTGTTTTAGAGCATTGGACATTTTGGGGGACTGCCATGATTTAGGTGAAAAGTCTGTCTCCATGAGAACTATAAGGGCATTATACAAAGCAAAATTATACAAAGCATATTTGCAAGCAAAGAGAAAAGAGATCCAGAAAAGAGAAGAGAAACAGAACAAAAGAAGCTGCCTACCTTGTTCTATTACCTGGAGCTGTGGGGTACATCAGGACACAACATAGAAACCAGGGGTACAAACTAAGGAGGAACCTTTTCTCCTGTGCCTTTAAAACCTTGTCACCAAATTATCACGTCTTTCAGATGATTTCCAAATTATTGGAACCACAGATGTGTTGTTAGGTCTAGGGCCGACGTTAAATACAGAGAAGAACTGCTTCGTCACCTCAGCACTAGAGTTTTATCAACTTTTTCTTTTGTCTTCACTTGATTGGTTTCCCTGGATCATTCCAAAGTTTTCTGCAGCCAAGAAGAAAGTCATAATCATATTCAGCCTCAGATAATATAATTTTCTGCTCTAAGGTAATCATATAACTTTCATCAATTGTGTATTGAAGGGATGACGAAGGTACAATTGAAGTGAGTGACACAACATTATACTAGAATGCAAGCTACTCTTTTTCAAGATAGTTTCAGTCATGCATTCTAGTAAAACAACCAGAGAAAAACACATCTAAATGAGAAAACGTGGGAAACTGGGTGAGTGGCATATGGCAACTCTTGCACTGACTTTACAACTTTTCTATGAATCTAAAATGAAACCAAAATTAAAAAGATTCTTAAAATATCAGAAAAGAAGCAGAGGCAGACCACAATATTAAGGGTAAATGGGAAGAAAAGGCAGATAACATTCAGTGAGTCCCACTTCTGCCAGGCACTATGCTAGGCACCTTAAGTTTGGACTCATTAATTCTGACATCCTTCTTAAGAAGCAGATACTGTTATTCTCACTTTAAGATAAAGCCAATTAGAATTCGAGAGGATAAATAAGTATCAAAATCACACTGATAGGAAGCAGCTCAGCTGGAATTTGACTTCAGGTGTCTTAGTTTTCAAATTGTCTGATGTTTTTTCTCTAGTTCACTTTCACTTCTCATTCCCTAGGGACTTCTTTTGTGTCATGCAACTATTCAATGGGTAGGCATCCCATGGAATCCTCATTCGATTCAGTTGATCTAATTTTTTTGTTTTGGCATAAATATACCATCCTTGCAAAACATCCCGTTCTGTGCTTAACTTTGTAAGGCAATGAGTTCAAGGAAAAACCAGCTGAGCTGAGGTGCCCAACCCTCAGTGCTGTGATAGTTGCATTTTATATCAAATAGTCCTCTAATATTCTCTTTGACAAGTAGAATCCACACTCCCTCATGTTAAATTGTTAATGGCTTCCCTTGTGGTTTGCTGTTCTGATTTCATCATAATTTAGACTCCTCATTTTATGTCAGTAAAATTTTCTAGAATAACATCACAGCCCTTGGCTAGAAGCCTTGATGTGGCCAAGAAACAAAGGTGTATGCCCCCATAAGATCAGTGCTTGTTTTCTTCTTCCACGCATTTTTGCTCGCTCTCTCTCTCTCTCTCTCTCTCTCTCAATCTGTGTGTATGTGTGTGTGTTTGTGTGTGTGTGTGTGTGTACCTCCATCCCATTCTGTTTGCAATGTGTCTTATTGTTCCTTAGAAGCATACTCCAAGTGAGTCACTAATCTATCCATGATATTTGTGGACAGATATTCCACAAGGATGCATGTGATCCCAAATTCTCCAGTTGCAACTGCATGCTGCACTTCACTTTGAATTCTTGCATCTTAGCTCTGTGACTGTTAGCTATCTCAATCATTGGGAAGAAGGAGAAAATATTAACACAATACCTCTTCCTTCTAGTGCTTCAGGCAGTTTTGTGCTTTGTGGTTTTCTTTTTTAATGCTTGAAGGAGTCTGTTTAGATGATGACCTTATTTTAATTTGAGTATACCAATTCCTCCAGTTTTAAAACGGGAATCTGTACTTTGGTGTGACCCTCTACAAAATGCAACACAAAAATATTCATTCCTCTCAAGACTCTCTCAAAGACTGAAGCTACTTAAAAGGAAAGATTTTATTCTTCAGATGTCCTGGTATTGCAGAAAACTCTAAAAATCTGTTCTTTCAAATCACAGATTAACAGTGCTCTTCTCATACCCAAGATGTACAAACCCATAATGTTGTGCTTTAAGATAAACATAAAACAAAACAGAAAATTGTAAAACAAAAGTAAAGAGAAGTTTGCCCTTTCATCTTTCAACCAGTCCATCTCTGAGGTTAGGCATATTTGCCCCTACAAGAGTTGTTATTATTCCACAGAAATCCATGTTCTAGAGTTCTGTTTGATAGCATAGAGAGTTTAGGAGAAGGCACCATTAATTAGTCCTCTAGGCAGAGTGAACCACACAGCTGATCCTCCAAACTGGGAAACTGGTTTTGACAGTGAAACTGAAAGATATTAAACATGTATGCTAGAAGAGCAAATATAAACTTGACGAACAAGTAATAGACTGAGGAAAATACCTATATATGCTAAGCTGCAACATCACCTTGTTGTCAGTATGATAACTAACGCGGGACTTCCACTCTTAGAGTGTCCCATTTGGGTAACAGATTATATTAATGGTTCTCAAACTCTTTGGTCTCAAGATCACTTTACCCTATTAAAATTAGATAGAATCCAAATATACTTCATTTATGCAGATTATCTCTTTCACTATTTATATAAATTAAGATGATTTTTAAAAATTAATTTCTTAATACACTTATAAATAAAAATACACATAAAAATATACAATAGATTTATATGAATAACATGTCTATAGAAACTATTTTCCACAAGCAATCAGTGAGAAAGATGAAATTCTTTCATCATTTTGCAAATTTCTGTAATGACTGGCCTACTAGAAGACAGCTGGATTCTCATGTTTGCTTCAAGACTAAATGTCTTGTGACCTCACCTGTGATGTAGCTTCTGGAAATTTTTCATAAGAAAACAAGATAGATCAAAAGCAAAAGCCCTTTTGGCATTACTATGAAAATGCTTTTGACCCCAACTGTACTTTGAGAACTCCTAGGTTCTATTGTCTCCTTTCTTTGGGGTAAGAGAATGCTTCTTCAGAGTTGGAGAAATCACCACCTTTTCTAGAATATACTCCTGCCTCATCGTCACCTGACCCTTTTAACGCCCTGCAGAAAGTATTTTCTGATCCCAGGAGACTACGTTAGATTCTTTGGGTGTTTGTTCTGAAAGAACACTGTTTTCTTTATCATAGTAATTACCATAACTTAATGTCAGCGCTGATAGAAATATCTGTCTACTTCATAGGGTGTAAGGCTCAAGATGGGGTGGGAATTTCAACTATTCTTCTAAATATAGTACTTCGACTGGCACAATAGTGCTTGACACAGAATAAAAGTGTAAGAAATACATGATGTTCAAAATCCTTGTCAAACGAACCAATTAAGGATATACCAAACTCCCATGTACTTAAAGCCAAATCATCTATTTGTGACTGAAGCTTTTTTATAAATACAGAGCAGCTTGATTATAATATTCGAACATTGCTTGTCTTACATTTCACAATTTTTCAGCATCTTATCTTTGATGACATCCTTCAGTATCTCATGCTCAGTGACCTCTTCTGAATTTCTGGGCTACTGTTTAGACACCTGGGGTCCTTTTCAATACTGACCATATGCCATCATTACATTTGTGAACTGCCATGTCTTTTACTACTTGACACATTTAAAAACTTGTGTTCTGTGGCTTAAACTTTTTCTCTGCCCGTACAACCTGCATAGGACATAGTCTTGCACACAGTAGGCACTGACACATAGTACATAAGAGGTGGAGGTATGCATTAACAGAACACTAGATTGCAACAAGTTTACTTTATTAAAAAAAATAAGAGAGAGAGAAAGCAAAAATTTATGTGAACTTCACAAAAGTTTCAACACCAAAAAAATCTATTCCTGGAACACTGCCATGTCTCCTGACTGGGACCCTCTGTGATGAATGCCTAACCTCTAGCAACTGTGATCCCCATGGGTATTCATGAGGAAGCAGAGCTCCGACTCCACAGTACATTCTCAGCCTCAGGGTTTAGCCCATCTCATCCTCTTTGAGTTATGGGTCTCTGTTCTTTTACTCAGATTTATGAATTCAGACAGTGTCATAGAAGGCAGGTACAGCACATAAATCAAACAGCACAGGCACGTGGAACAAGCTGCAGAATTATCACTGTCCCTTTCCACACTTTGCGATGTCAGGGAGAGGCTATGCCTAATAGTCCACAAGCTTGAAACAGGTAACGTGAGTAAGTGCCTGGCTTCTTATGTTGCTTTCACTTAGGTACAAGAAGAAGTCTGGTTTCATATATTTCTGCATTCAATGAGAAATTTATAGCATAGCTGCATAATTTAAAATATACCTTTCTGTTTGTTAGAAAATGGTATTAGACCAGACATTTCTAAAGTTTTTCTAGTTTCAAAGTTTATAATTTAATGAGATAATATTTCATTTATTTTTACATGGAGATAAAACTATGTGTTTACATAGCATGATGGTACAAAGTATACATTCATTGTGGAATGGACTAAATTTGGCTAATTCACATTTGCATCCCCTCACGCAGTGTGGTGAGAACTTTCACTCAACTCAGCATATTTCAAGAATACGATATATTGTTATTGACTCTAATTCACCTGTTGTACGATAGATCTCTTAGGAGGTGATCTTTTAAATGTTTGACATAGTTTGATAATAATGCCATTGATAATGATTTGAATGTTTTTAATGAGAATACTTAGAACAATTTTCCTCATCAAAAGTCACATTTAGTATTTCTCAATTGTTGTCCCAATGAATCAGTCGATCTTTACTCTTCAGAGAACAGTGATAAGTGTTAACAAATAAACCATTATCTTTGTGCTTGATGGTTTTGAATGATCTATATAAAAATAACTTCATATAAATGAGGCACAGGTAACTATTTTTTTCACTAAAACTTGTGCTCCTGTCCATGGCTTTTATTTTCCAGGGTTTTCACATCTTATGGGGCCAATGGAATTTAGGTACCAAGGATGTTTATTACTTCCAGGACTAGCCCACATAAAACTCCCACATGACCCCTCATGCCACTCCTTCTTGACCATGAGAGCAATCTTTGAACCCTATACTGTTTTATTTATAATCTCAAGTCCACTTTTTATTATATTTACATTGTTTTCAATCCTTATGTCAATTATTTTCTCTGTGAAAAATTTCTATTATCCTTATGCCTATATCATATGCTAGTATTGAATTGTACAGTTTCTTCCAGGAATTCATTGGAGATTTTTGTCTAATATTTGAAGAAATCAATTATTATACAATAGTTTTTCCTGAAATATCAAGCTCAGATTACCTACTTTGAGCTTCTTTTATTGTATATTAGAGTTCATGCATTTATTACTAACACTCATTGTAGGCTTTTGGAAAGCTATTTACTAACCAATTGATATTAAATTCATGTGTTTAAATTTCCATATTTTTGCTTTTTAGTATATTTAGATAGTTGCCCATTTCTAGTCTTCTGACACCAATGACATTTTTCAACTCTCTCCATGAATCTAGTGGCTGTAAATCTATATGTAACTGCCTGCATAAATTATTTTGAATTTAGTATTTTCTTCTTATATCCAGACTCTATATGATCAACAATTTCAAAGTGTTTTTCTTAAATAAAAGAAGTTGAGCAAGTTATTCTCAGCTATTATCTTTAATCATTTTGTCCAGCAATAACTTGATTCTTTATTAACCGTCCAGGTTGTATGATAAGTTTAAAAACACTGCTTTTGTTGATGTTGGTATGGGAGGGCATTCGACAGGTCATTTGGGGTGTTAGCCAAGTGGACCTTATTCTGATGGTTTTAGGCTACTTCTCTTATTTGTGCCCTTGGTCTTTGTCGCCTTTTCTATTCATTTTTAATTCGATTTAAAATTTTCAGTTCATACAAAGGCTTTTTATTATCATTATATTGATTTAATGAATTAACATTTTGAAGACTAGAAGTGGCAAAATAATGCAATAAGCAAAGATACATGTTTGTAATGCCTCAGTGTGGGGGTGGGGCAAAATTTTTTTTTAAAACCCACTCTCCTGACCCTTGCTTGGGTTTTACTTGTGTACTTTTCTAAAGCAATATCACTTCAAATAACCTGTTTGAAAAAGAAAAGAAAAGAAAAGAAAAGCACAGTATATGGTGGTGCCCACTGTGTGCATACTCAGGAATTTCAGGAGTAAAGTCAGGGAGCTTTAGTCACAATGCTGCTCAATTAGTCGAGTCGAGCTGCATGTCATTTGATTTACTTTGTTCATTCAATGAGATTTCTACCTCAATAGGCTTGCCTTAGTTCACATCAAAACTGGAGAAGGTTGATGCTGTAAAGCTTCAGAGGATACCTCGGGGTCTTTAAATTTGATACCTTTCAAAGATTTTTCTGGGATCTAGAATTTCCCTTCAATGTGAAAGAGATGTTCCATAAACGGAGGAGATTTTGACTTTATGGCTTTCAGTGCCATTAGGACTATACTATGCTCAAAAGCACATTTAGATTTGGGTTTTGGTTTTACATTTCTACCAGAATCAATCTTTTCTTTTAGGCCACATACTTCATGCATGTTATTTCAAAGTTTCCATGAAAAAACAGAAAGTCTTTCATACTTTTTTTTAAAAGATGTTAATTAGTTAATAAGTGAACATGAATACAGAAAGCTGTTGAGCCAATGCCAAGAGAAGTTCTTTAGTGGTTGCTCCAGTCCAACATACAATCTTGGTTTTTTTTATTACTTCCTACTGGTGTTTACACACCTATATTCACTTGTGTTATCATCCTGTTCAGAACAACAGAAAAACACTGCCTTTCTCATTTTGTCCAATTTGTTAAATGGAGGTTCTGTTCTAAACATTCTTGTTGAAAACAAGAATGATTTTCTGCATTCCTTCCTGAACAGGGTCCTAAAGAAGCTCTAAGCATGGCAATGATTTACTCAGTAATTGCATATTAACTGTGAAAGCAATATTAAAAATTTCTTTTCATTTCTGAAAAACACACTGCTTCTAGGCCGGTAATTTATTTTAATTGAATGCTGAGAGACTCAAAGGCTGTAAAACAGAAAAACAGTTCATTTGGGTCTAAAAACTGGATGCAAAACCAAGTGCTTGCAGGGGTCAGGCAGGAAACACAAATGAGTGAAGTGGACGACATAAATTTGTCAGCTGGAGCTTCAGGTCTTCACTAAGTGGCTACTAGGAGCTGGTTAGGTGACAGGTGCCTTACAAGGCAAAGGTTTCTGCTTTCAGATCTGTTCATTTTTAAAGAGATGCCAGGACCCATATTTTTATGTGAAACATTCTGCTTTTCAAATGTTGGCAACCAACTCAAAATATCTTAAAATATTTGCATGCAAAAAAAAAAAGAAGAAGGAAAGAACAAAAGAATGAAAGGAAGCAGGTAAGAAAGAAAAGTAACACACTTGAAACTTGAGGATAAATTTTGCCTGGACATCACTTTTTGCTAACCTGTATTTCTAGGTGAGAAAATGAGTGGAAATGCCCTTCAGCTTTTTATTGTGGCTTTATTCTCTTAGATTGTGTCTTTTCCCCAGGTCTGTCACTACTGAAATGAAAATTTACTTGTAAGTGAAATTGGTGAGTTGTGTGTATAAAGGATACATGGCCATGTTCGTGTATGTGCAATGTATACATATACTTTGGAGACCAGAGATGAGAAGAGATTTGCTGATTTGCTTAGAAATTCTGAAGTTGGAAAACTGCTGGAACCTCTAAAAAGTAGTGACATTCAGGAGACATGTGAACATAAAGTTCAGGACACTCCATCATGTTGAAGGAAGGCCATCAAATCTGTGTGTGGATCGCTGTGCTTATTTATAGTAGTAACCTTACAGCATTGGATATGCTCTGATTAGTTTGCACTGTACCATGGCAATTTATTCCATTGTGGGATTCAAAATAGCTTTCTGTATATTTTTTCTTCTTCCTTTTAAAGCTCCATTTCAGAGATTTTTCTAATTATGGGATAGTGGCATTAATTTGTATATGTGTGAAAATTTTTACAAAGTCCAAATAAGATGATCTTAATATTCACAACTCTAATTGATTCTTGTTTCTTTTCTGGTATTAGAAAGTATATATACTCATATAAAAAGCCAAGTAAGTTATTAGAAATGATCTTATTCTTAAGTCATTTTTTCCTTTCTTCTCTAAAGACATCAAAAAATGAACAATATCAGTTAGAGGTCTATATTTCTGAGACTTACTAGTTAGGTTTCTTTCCATCCCCCAGATTTCAAAGCAACTAACTAAATTTGTCCAATTTATTCCATAAAATAATCTTTAGGGAGAAATAATTATCTAAGTCAGTTTCATTTGGTACTTACAAGTTAACTATTATATTCTGTTTCCCTTCAATGTTTTTGATAATATAACATAACTTTATGTATCAAATGACAAGTTGATAAAAGGTTATACTTATCAATTTTTTTCTTTATTTGATTTAGTTTAAACAATCACTTTAAATAAAATATTAAATTTAGTCTTAATGATGTTACTTCTGATTTTAAATTTTAAATTTGACCAAAATGGTAAAAATAATTATCTTCCAATATTTACTTAAGTTTATAAGTTTTAATTTTATCTGACTTTCCCTTTAGGCCTTTCTTCAATTCATTTTTTTCCTCCTTAGAATCATATTACTAATCAGTCTTACAACCACTCTATTCATTTCTTCTGAAACGACTAACCTCCTAATCTTAAACTATTTACTACAACTTGTCTCAAATTGTTATTCACTCATTTATAAACACTGAGAGGAAAACAAGCATAAATCTTCATTATCCTGAGTTAATATTGTTTTATCGGCATAATAGCAAAAGTGATAAAAGGAAAAAATAGAACAATTGGACTTCATTCAGCCTAAAAACTTTCATGCTGCATGTGGTGCCATTCATAAAGTGAAAATACAATACACAAGTTAGAAAAGAATATTTGCAATTCATATGTGTAACATAGAACTTGAATCCAGAATATATAACAAAGAACTCTATTAACTCAATAATAAACAGATAAATATTCTGGTTAAAAAAATAGAGTAAGGGGGGCTGGGGTTGTGGCTCGGAGGTAGAGCACTCACCTAGCATGCATGAGGCACTGTGTTCGATCCTCAGCACCACATAACATAAAATAAAGATATTGTGTCCACTTATAGCTAAAAAATAAATATTTAAAAAACAGAGTAAGGATCTGAAGAGACATTTCTTCAAACAAGATAAACATATGGCGAGTAAGTGTGTGAATAGATGCTCAACATCATTGGCCATTAAGGCAATACAACTCAAAACTACAATCATATTCCATTTCACACTCACTGGGATGGCTGTTAGAATGATATTCATAGTATTGGCAAGCATGTGAAAAAATGGAAAACTCATATATTGTTGGTGAAAAAGTAAGAAGTTACAGCCACTTCAAAAAACAATTTGGTAGTCCCTCAAATGTTTAAACATGAATTTACCACATGGCCCCAAATTTTCAACTGTTAATTATAACCCAAGAAAAGTGAAAACATATATTCATCCAAAATATTAAGCAAATGATCACAGTCAAAAAATGAAAACAACTCAAACTTCTATCAATTGATGAATGAATAAATTTAATCTGTATGCACAATGAAGATACAATTTGTTTGTTTTAAGAGATGTTGCCCAAGTTTACCCTGTTTTGCTGGGTCAAGAGATCTTCATGCCTCAGCTTCCCAGGGAGCTGGGACTACCCCATTCCCAACCTTAAACATACAATTTGGATAGAAGTAGTGATAAGAGTCTGTCATTTCCTGATCACTGGCAGAAATCATTTATTTTTTTGATGTTGTTAACTAAATTGTTGGATATGGGTTAAGTATGCTATTAGCTATGTGTTTTTCATACAAGATCTTTATCAGGTTGAAGAATTTTTTTCTATTCATAGTTTTGTGAATATTTTTGCATATAAGAATATTAAGTGTTGTCAAATACATATGTTCTGCATTGATTAACATCAGATATTGTTTTATCTGTATTTATCTGCTCTTAATATATTACTTAATTCAATTTCCTATAGTTTGTTGAGGATTTTTGCTTCTATCATCATAATAAATAATGGTTTACAGTTTCTTTTATAGTAATATTTTTGGTCTGGCTTTGTAGAAAGGAAATACTGAAATCAGAATAAATTGAGAAATGTGTCTTCCTCTTTACTTTTTTAAAAGAGTTTATGAAGAATCAGTGTTAATTGGTCTTTAAATGTTTTGGTAGAATTTACTAATAAGGCCCTTTGGGCTTGAGCTTTTTTCTAAGAATTTTGAAAATTAGTAAATTAATCTATCCCCATCTTTAGGTCCATTTAAATTTTCTATTTCTTTTGAATCAGGTTCAGTAATTTAGGTCTTTTTATGATTTTGCTTCCCTCCCCCGCCCCGTCCCCCGTTATTTACGTTGTTGGAGTAAAGCTATATGCCATTAAAATTTTTCTTATTTCTGAAAAGTTGGTCATGATGCCCCCTTACATCCTTGATTTTAGTAACTTGACTCCTTTTCTTCTTGGTCAGTTTAGCTAAAGGTTTATCAATTTTGTTGAACTTCTTTAAAAAATCAACTTCTGATTTCATTGACCTTTCTACTGTTCTCCACAACCTTTCCCAGAAAACCAAACAGGAAGAAATATTTTTACAATGTATTTTATGAAGCCAGAATTATTGTGAAATCAAACAGTTAAAAAAATCATGAAAAACAAATTTCCGTTATAAAAACAGAGCAAAAAATTCTTAACAAAGTTTTAGAAAAGCAATATTATATATGAAATTATATCATGGCCAAATGTAATTTATCCCTGGAATGAGAGGTTGGTTTTACATTGCAAAATCAGACACCATATTAGCAGGACTAAAGTGGTAAAACTATGGGATCATATCAATAACACAAAAAGAGCTTTTGAAAACATTTCATGTCCATTTCTAATAAAGACCTTCAGCAAACTGGGAATAGAGAGAAACTGCTCAACATAGTACAGAGTATCTATGAAAATCCTAGAGCTAGTATACTGACAGGTGAAAACCAATGTTTTCAACCCAAAATCCTGAGCAAGGCAAAGATGTCTGCTCTCAATGCTTCTGTTGAAAACTGTACTGGTGTTCTAGCAGGTGTAGCAAGGCAAGTTAAATTGATGGAAGGGATTGAGATTGGCAAGAAAGAAGTAAACTGTCTTTTCTTTCAAATGATATGCTCATCTTTTTGTAAATGCAACATGAATTTACAAAAAAGAGCTACTAGCACTAATACAAGAGTTTAGCAAGACTTCAGGATTCAAGAACTCTATATCAAAATCAATAAAAAGATGGAAATTAAAACTTTAAACTGCCATTTACAAGAGCTTCAAGATATTAAATACTCAGGGAAATTTTTAATAAAAGATTTGTAAGACCTGTACAATGGAAATGACAACACTGCTGAGACATGCATAAATGGAGAATATAACATGCACTTTGATTAGAAAATTCAATGTATTAAAGATGTTAATTTCCCCCATTTGATTTTTTTTTTTTTGAGACAGTGTTTTGATATATTGCTCAGACTGGCTCTGAACTCCTAAGCTTCCATCTCAGGCTTCCAAGTAGCTGCGACCACCTCACTTGGGTAATTCTTATCTATTTCATCTATAGATGCAGCACTATCCCAAGAAAATCACAGCATTCTTTCTCTTAGGTATGGAGGAGTTTATTCTAAAATTTATATAGGAAAGCAAAGGAAGTAAAAGAACAGATACCTGTGAGAAAGAATGAAGAAAGAGAAGCTAGCAACCTTGACTCCATAAATTAGTATATAGTCACAGTGATCTAGACCCAGAGCATGATACACAAATGATGAAGGGAACCAGAAAGAGAAGATCCACCAATAAATTGTAGTTTTCAAAAAACTACAAAAACATTTCAGTGAAGAAGAGTAAATAAAAGAGATGAGCAATTTCTGTATGATTATTTGTAATATGTTTTTTTCCTTTGATTGAGTCATATAATTTCCTTATTTTTATTGGTGGGCTGCTTCTTCCTACTGAGCTTTGGGAGTGCTCTTTACATATATACATTCTTTATCAGATATGTGGTTTTGAAATATTTTCTCCCAGTCTCACTTGTCTTTTCATTCTCTTATAGTGTCTTTGGAAAGAAGTCCTTAATTTTGATAAAGTCCATTTTATTATATTTTTCTTTCATGGATTATTCTTTTGTGTTGAATCTAAGAAATTGTTTCCTAACTGAAGGTCACAAAGATTTTATTCTATGTTTTATTTCAGAAATTTTATAGATTTACGTGTTATATCACACCTATATTTTGAATTCAATTTTGTGTGTGCATGAGGTGTTAAAGTTCAATTTTGCATATAAATATGCAAGTGCAGTAGCACCATTTGATTAGAAGATTATCCTTTTTCCCTTCAATCTATGGTCTCTCTTGACAATTCTGGTGCTTCAGCAGTTTTTGATTGTGTGCATTTGGAATGTTTCTGCCATTAAACTCGCTAACATTTCCACAGTCACAATTTTAATATTTCAAAAAATCTTCTGGTTTTTATAGTGAGGATAATAGTTCCCATTATTCTAAGTAACATTTGCATGTGAGGAGCTGGGGGAGGGGTACTAGATATCAAAATCAGGTCCTTACACCTCCTAGGCACATGCTTTAACACTGAGCTACACCCCAAGCCCCTGAGTACACTTTAATCTAGCGCATTTAATCTAGTAAGACTTAAATATTTACCACCTTTTATGAAGCTTCTTTCCAGTAATGCAGTTCAGAATTCCTATTCTAGAGCAGCAAATGTTCTTTGTGAACATGACTTCTAATTTTATTATCAAGATGGCTCATATACCAGAGTTATGGCACATGGTTACTTAAAATCTGTGCAGGCAGGGAGACTTGCTTTGCCTCAGGACCAAGATGACTACACAAGTGTCTTCTATTACTTTTTTCCCTCTGAATTTAAGATGGGATAAGATTGATAATTTTTCACTCTACTAGGCATTTTGTTGTAAAAACTATTCATCATTCTTGCAATATATATGTGTTTAGTGAATCCCTGAACTTGTTGCTATCTGAGAACTGCACATAGAAAATTAAATAGCCCTAGTTCCTACCCACTACGAGATTATAATCAGTTACTGATATGAGAGAAGGCATTAAATGTGTTCTGCAGAATTGGAATGTCAAGGTATGAGGTATGGATTACAGAATTTCACCTAGCTGTCTGGAAGAAATAAAGTTCTGAATATAGCAGTAGATACTGGTGAAAAATCACCAATGAAATAATTATAAGATGGGTTATTGGTTTTTTTATTCTACATTTATTAAGAGATATTTGATATTTGAAATCAAGCTTGGAACATGTTGTAAAGTGAGAAGCAAAAGAAGCAAGCATATGGATCTTTTTAAAGAGGTAGAACACTCCTATTCTTACTTCTAGGTAAATAAGTAAAAAGGTTTGTTGAATCCCCAAATTCTACATAAGGATAATTAATACAGCAATAGAAATTTCTGCTACTGTTCACATATGAATTCCCTGAAAAGCTTTTGTTGTTTGGGAGCAGTAGTAATCATACTTTCAAATGAGCTGCGTCTAAAGAGACAGAAACAATTAAATAATGTTAACTGATTATAAATTATTAAAAAACATGCATAGCTCCAGTTGAAACCACTTGTGTGCTAAGGATTTCAACTATGGAGTAAATCAGCAACATTTTGCGTGTCTACTCTGCACATGTTACAGAAAAATAGTTGTCAAGATGTCTAAGCTGTTAAGACAAACAGATTTAAGTTTCAAGGAGCCAACTTTGAGAACAGAGTAGTAGAGAGGATTACCACAGAGACCATTCTGGTGGGCACATCCCTGAAGTTCAAAAACCTTCAGCTGATTAGTCTCATGATGATAAAATACAACATTGCACTAAGCCACCAGAGGCAATCTATTTGGCTTCAAAAGTGAGAGACAAAAGATTAACTTACTGAACTCTGAAAAATGGAAATTCAGTTTTGAAGAAAAGCCGACTTGAATGAGTTTAAACTACTGAGTGAGAAAGAGGAAGAGAAAAAAAAAAGCTGTTGGAACATAGACTTGCCAAAGTGAGACGCAGCCGGCTGAGCTTTCAGAACTCCTCACTCCTGACTTAGCAGCAGGAAGCCTTAGGATTTAAGTGCAATTAGTAGGAGGTGGAAAGGGGTAGGGACAGCAGGTTCTCATATTAAGCTGGGAATTGGATTAAATCCCCAAGTTCATCAGGGACAGGTGACAACAATGTATTTAAATTTTGCTAAACTCTTGGGAAGATAAAACTCTTTGAAAAAATATAAAAGAAATATGAAGGGTTTATTTCCTCTTCCTTTCTTCCAAGAAAAGGATAAATATGGTTTATTTCCCTTAGTTATTGTTGTCACTCTCCCTGGATTCATCAGACAATAAATTTGCTTATCATCCAGAGATTAACTAGTGTATTATCATCAAGTTGCACACTGCATCACTCTTTAATGCATACAATGAATATTAACTTTACATTTGAAAACTATTTTTTAGTACATTTTCTTTCCCTTTGAGACTTAAGAACAGAGATTGGCAAACTATGGCTACAGACTAAATCCAGTCAAGCCACTGCTTTTATAAATAAAGATTTATTGATATACAACCATGCTCATTCTTTTACCTATGATTTTTTTTTTTTTTTTTTTTTTTTGCTACAAAAGCAGAGTAGTTAAACAGATTGAGCAGCCTGCAAAGATTAAAATATTCATTATCTGGCCCTTTAAATGAAATGTCAACCCTGTTCATTGGCTGTGTTGGGACCCTCTTCCAATCACTAATCTTATTGATATTTGCTTTATAATGATATTTTAATTATATCATTTTCTAAGCTACAATCTACCTGGAGATAAAAGCTGTTTTCCTATTCACTGAAGTACTTGAAAATGTAGATGGAAAATATTAATAAGAAGATAAATTCTCTTATTGATTCCTTTTAAAAATCCTGTAAGATTACAATCCTCATTTAAAATACAGTGGAATATGTTGATTTTAAAATGCTGTTGAAATACATTGAAAAGTAGGTCTCTTTGTTTTCAAACCCCACTGAACACAGCATGTTCTTTATGTTTTAAGACAATTTGTTGATGGTGCTGTACTTTGCATCTGCAACCAGAACTTACAAAGTCAATGTATAATCAATATTTCATTACCCACTATGTAAATGGATACTGTTTCTTTGGTTTATAGCTGCAGTAATTGTTTCAGGGCTTTCCTCTGGCTCTATCTATATAGGTACTAGTTTGACTCTTTACAACATGCTTCTTGCATTTTGAGCTATTGCTAATAATGATTAGCTATCAATAGGCTGCACTAGCACCAACACAGAAGCTATGCATTGTCAGTAAAGTCAGTCTTTCCACCCTGGGCCCCATGAATGTAAGTTTTGGCAACAATCTTACCTTTCTCCTCAGCTCACATTCCATCAGTACATCCTGGCTCAGGGGAAAGCAAACCCAGCAGGGGGTAAAAGATAGACAAATTCTCTATAATTTCTTCCAGAAAATAAAACAGATGCTTTTCATATCATTACACAAAGGCAGAGTTACCTTAAGAACAAATTCAGAAAAAAACATTACTAAGAAGGAAATTATAGTCCAGTATATCCTATGACCATGGAGATAAAATCTTCAGGAAAATATTAAGTTAAATCCAACAATGAATATAACTTATTATGCAATATAATATAAAATTTATATAAGGTAACAGGAAAAAAATCCAGGTGACCTGTGTTTAGTGATGAACTTTGTATATACAACACCAAAAGCATGATTCAAGAAAGATAAAATTGATAAATTATGTTTAACTCAACTGTAAAACTTCTGCTCTGTGAAAGACACTGTTAGAGAATAAAAAGAAAAGTCATGAACTAGAATTAAATATTTTCAAGACACATATTTGATAAAAGACTTGTATTCAACCAGTTGGAGTTGCACATGACTCTAATCCCAGTGATTTAGGAGGCTGAAGCAGAAGGATTGCAAGTTCGAGGTCAGCTTCAGTAACTTAGCAGGATCCTGTCTCAGAATTTAAAAGTAAATAAATTTTATAAAGGGTTATAGATGTAGTTCAGTGATAAAGTGCAAGTGTCTCCAGTTTAAATCCCTAATGTGGGAAACACACACAACCCCTTCCCAAAAAAGAAAAAAACAGAAGCTCTACCTCCAAATACTGTCACACTGTGGGGGTTAAGGCTTCAAAATAAAAGACTTGTATCCAAAATACTCAAAGAACTCTAAAAAATTTAATATAAGAAAACAAATAGAAATTGGGCAAAAGATCTGAATGAATACTTCACTAGAGAAAACACACCCATGAAAATAGGCAAATGAAAATATATGAAAAGATATTTGACATCATATGTCACTAGGAAATTGCAAACTGAAACAATAATGAGATACCATTAGACACCTATTAGCATGACCAAAATCTAAAGTGATGATAATGTCAAATACTGGCAATAATTTGGAGTAAGGGGAACTCATTCATTGCTGATAGGAAGGCAAAACAGTACAGATGCTTCAGAAGACAGTCTGGCAGTTCTTACAGAGATAAACATAGTTTTATCAGTAGATCACATACTAAATATAATATTCCTTGGTATTATTCAAATGAGTTGTAAAGTTATGTTCACACAAAACTGTCACACCAATGTTTATAGCACTTCTTGTCATAATTGTCAAATGTTGGAAAGAACTAAGATGCTCTTTCATAAGTAGATAAAGGGATCAACAAACTGTGGTTATGTCCACACAATGGAATATTATTCAGAAATAAAATGAAATGACCTATGAAGCTATAAAAAATCATGCAGAAAACTTAAATGTATATCACTAAATGAAAGAAACCAGTCTCTAGAAGCTATATATTGTATGATTCCAGCTGTATATTACCTTCTGCAAAACACAAAATTGTCAAGGCAGTCAAAAGACCAGTGGTTGCCTGGATTTCATAGGGAGAGGGCAATGAATGAACAGGTTAGGCATACAGCATTTTTAGAACAGTAAAACTGTTCTACATGGCACAGTATTAGTGGATGCACAACATTAGGTGTTTATCAAAATATTTGGAATTTTATATACAAAGATTAACCCTAATGTAAGCTCTTGTCTTTAGTTAATATCAATATTGGTTCATCATTTTCAAAATATATGACACTAATGCAAGATGTTAATAATACAAGTTATGATTGGCCTTGGATATGAGAACTATCTGCACAATCTTTCTATAAACCTAAAATTGTGATATAAATAAATTTTATTTAAAAAATAGAGAAGTTTCTTCCCTAAGATCAAAGGTCACGTGAACTAATGAATTTAACCTCCAATTTTGACTTTCCAAATTATTGTCTCTGACAACCTTGACCTTTTTTTTCTTTTTTCAGTTTTGACTCCTCCAGACATGGATATTTTCCTGGATAAACTAGGGGACTTTCCAACCCTTTCTTCCCTGTCCAAGAATCAGTCTTGGCCTAGGGCTATCCTGTCCAAACTTGTCTGGGTGATAAATAGTCATTGTGTTATACCTCACACTGATGACAAGTAAGTATGGTTCATGGATCTGCCTTCCTGACAGTCAGGTTTCTGGGCACCCAGAGATGTCACTGAACATGTATAATTATTACTATTGCACAATTCCCTGACCTAGATATAGGACTAATGCTTTCTCCCCCACCCCAACTACAAATAGATGCTCTTTCATTCTAGCAAATCTTGAAGGTATGACTACCTACCCTGTTTTGGTATGGCCCTTTGGGTAGCATTGCTATAGGAGTCATAAGTTATTCAAGTCATCCAAGAGTAACTAAAAGAACACCATGCTGACATTCAAGAGAACCTTTTTCGCTCTTAGTTCTGCACTTGGGCATTCTTCAGTAAACCATATTTTCTTGCCTAACTTTTAATTTGTTAGAGCTCTTTCAAGCATTATTCCCCTTCATTCAGCAACACTTAGAGGTTCAGCATGTTCCTAAAGCAGTAAGTCTGTTTGGCCTCTATACAACCCCATTCTAGCTTGCTCAGGTGATCCTTCTTTAATAGCCTGTTGTCAACTATCCTGTTCACAGTCCTGCACAGTGGAGTTCAGGTCAAGTGTCACCCTGGTGCTGACCAAGGTCCCTGTACAGCCTCCTTGGAGAGTTGGCCAGCCCACTCAGTGATGAATGTGACTGTACTTTCAGTGTATTTGTAGCCACATCCTTCCAGAAGGAAGTTTAGATCAGCTTCCAAAATGACAAGAGTAAAACAAAATAGATAATAAAATGCAAATTAAAGAATAAAGAAACTTGGCTAACAGATAAAACAAATGCACCAATAAGAAAGCTTAATATGGTTTCTAGGTTGAGCATAAACAGCATTTAAGCTTCCTATTATCCAACTCAAGAAAGAAATTGTGCCCAAGAGCAGAAAGCACACACACAATTTCCTTAGGAAAAACAGAAGGTTTTTTTTTTCTTAGTCCCAAGCTTTGAAATAAATGTCTGATATCGGGTGTTATATGGCAGACACTGAGTGTGGTCATATAAAGCATCATCCTTGGAAACTTCAAAGTAAACCCAAAAGCAATGTGGCTATTTATCTACATCCATTTTTAAAAGATAAAGACATAACAATTCATTTAATATTATTGAAAGAATAACAAATGATGTAGCTTGCTTATTCTCTCAATGAGATCATGAATAGATTGTGGAAAACCTCAAAGTCTTAAAAGATGATACAAGCTTGAATTACCTTGAAGCTTTCTAGACTCCTCCACAATAAATGGCTGTGAGACAATCCAAGATCATATTCCCCACAAAAGTCTGGGGTAGTAATAACTTGTGATAATTTACAGTGGATCCAAATGGCTACAACCACAGTAGAATAAGTGATGTAATTAATGTTCTACTATTAATGTTAAGTATTTTAAGTCAGTATTCTCATTCATCTGGAAATATATTTTGACTCTACATGTTCCTGTGGGATATAGGGAATTATCAAATAGTACCAGCTTTTTCCTTAAGATGTGGTTTTGCTATATTTTCACACTTAGATCAGAGTTTGGTTTGGACTATTACCAGCAATGGCAACTGAATATCATATTGAATGTCTGTTTTGCCTAGATCAATAACCTGTGTACTGAGAACATGAAATATGGGGAGTCTGTCTTTTCAGTGGTGTTTATAACTTAGTTGAGGAAAAAGGCTATACTCCCATAAGACAAAAATCCAGTGGAGAAATATATGTTATATATAAAAAGTTAAATGTCAAATGAGTAACCATCACAAGTTTATGTTGTTTGGAAGCAATGTTTAAGTGACCAAACTATGATTAAAACTGGTTTTTAATGCACCAAAAGGTATGGTTGTTTCTGATTGCATGAGGACACAGCATGGGAGCCAGCAATAGCTCTCCTGATTGGGACCTGGGGCAGCTCCCTATGGTCCACCACCCCACTGGGTCCCCCTGCAGGAGGCAGCAGGTCACAACAGAGCACAGGAGGGATGCCCATTGAGGATAAGACTTATCTTCCTCAACATTGCTGTCTTTTATCCACTCCTAGGGTAATTTGAGAGGTGAAGTCTTCCTCTACTTCCTATCATTTCCTATTATATTCAGAATTTTCTATTATACTCAGCTCTTGATAATCAGTTAGTATCAGTAATATTTACAGGATGGATAACCAAAAATAGCTTGTAAGAAGAGACACACATAAATACATTTATGAGATTTATGTGTGATCAGCTCTCTAACTTGGTGTGTTCTTAGAAATTGATTTCAGGACATCTCCTAATTTCCAAGTAGAGTGAAAAAAAAAAAACAACAGTTATTTGTACCAGAACCAGGAGACAAGAACAGTCCCAGAGGCTCCTGAGAGTTGGATAGTGCTTGTGAGGGAAGGGAAACTTGATCTAGGCTTCAAATGGAAGAAGGGATTTATTTGAAGAGGAAGAAGGGGGCACCAGGAAGCGATAACTACCGCAAGTCTCATGAAGCACTAGAACTATAGCCTCCAGAAGGACATTGGACCTTTTATCCCACTTTCCTTATTTTTATTGAGTTAGCAGAAAACTTCCCATCAGATTCATCTAGCTCATCTCAAAGCTCTTCTTTCCCCAAATCACAATGGGTCTCAATTTGTATCCCCTTCCTTGATCCTTGCTGAATACTGGAAATGACAAGGGAGGGTGAGTGGCCTGAAGTGGCTAGTGCTTTTGTTAGAATCCTGTGTCCTCCCTAGGCTATCAGCTCCTGGACCTCATTGGCACAATGTTTATCTCCTGCAGATGACAAGATGTTACCTGAAGAGCAGAGGATGACTTCACCCTCCAAATTGGGAGTAACTATATTGTTTTAACCAATGCAAGAAGAATGGGCTTCTCAGCTTGGCAAAAGAACATCAAATTTCATCTTCCACAGTATTTCTGAAGCAGCTGCAGTCTATAATAAGTTGAATGTCTTATAGCTTTAACCTTCAAGGGCAGTCATTAGCACATATATTCTCCTGGAAATGAACTCAGGGAATCTTGAGGAAGCCAGGGAGTTTGGAAGCAATTTTCACAGTTCCAATTCCCTACAGCTGGCAATAACCATATTGTACTTAAAACAAGAATTGGAACTTTAATCTCTTTCCATATGCAGCATAACTGTGTCTATCTGCTTTATTTTCTATGCTGCATTAGAGAAATCTAACACATTAGATATGGGGGCTTAGAGCAGGAATGACTGTGGAAAGGAAAACTATGCTTAGGTGATTTACTTACCAGGCAGGCTTTCAAAAGACCAAGGACTAGTCCAAGAAAGGCATCCAGGAGGGAGACAGTTAAAATGGCAGCTTTTGGAGACCTGCCTTGGACTCCTGCCTCTACCCCCATCAACTGTGTGATCATACACAAAAGTGAGTATTATTAGGCCCTCAAGAACCAGATAAATCTTAGGATCTTGGAGAAGTCTATAATTTTTTGGATGTCTCTGTCTATTCTAGATAAAATTATAAGACTTGCCAATCATTACTTTCCATCACCAAGCACCTAAAAGTTGCTTTTTTTCTCTAGTAAAGCATAACTGAGAAGTTTTACGTTATGAAAATTCTGATGATGTTTTCATATTTTATCTTCCAGCAAAAACCCTTAAGCTTGTAGAATTCCAACATGGGTAAATAAACAAGAGAGAGATAGAGGAGGTGTCCTTTGTATTAAAATTCTATCATGGCATTATTGTTAATAATGATTTAGAGACAAATACTGAAGTATTTATAGTATTTATAGATGAAAAGATTCAATATCTGGAGAGGGTATGTAGATGAATTAGGACTTGCTGAGCACTCATCAGTATTAATATTGTTAATGAGCACATGGGTATACTTTTTACTATTCTAACAAGCTTGGCTTATGCTTGAGAATATTCATGATCGTTTTTAAAATTTGTACCCTGCTGTAGATAAGACCCTAACATACAATGAAGGGCAGACCATAGTGCCACTTGCACCTCCTCTTTTCTTTACTGGCACCTTATTTAAACATTGACAAATTAAACAATTAGAGGCAAATCAGACTTCAGAGTTTAAAACTTGTTGCAAAAGTTCCGTAATATCTTTCAGTCCAAAGTGTTAATGATGAGCCTCAATCAACCACCTTTGTTTATTTTGTTTTATGTGAACCACTATCAGCAGCAGCAATGATGTCCATCCAGAAAACAAAGGTATTTGATGCTAGCCAAAAAAAGTGTTCTGTATTAAAACAAATATAGAGCCAGCAGGTTGCTATTTGAAGTAGTAAAGATAGTCCTATCGTTATTATGGCCATTGTCTTTGTGCTTTGATATTAGAATGAACTTCTTAGGGACAGTTCAACTACTCGGAATGTCTTGGTTTCACACACATTTTATGATGTTTAAAATCCTGGGGATGATTTCAGCTATAAGCAAAACATCAGTCTGAATCCAATTTACCAATTTTCCTGGGAGCCACAATTAGTCAGAGCTCTCCTTCATGCCTTGGGGAGCAAGCTGTTTACTAAGGATGACAGAGGGAACAGTTTGTACATTAGCTTCTTGTGGAGGCAAAGTCCTTTTCTGGCTGATTGTCCCTAACCAAATATTGAGGGGCTGCTGATGATTATTACATTTATATGCATTTCCCTCCAAAGAACAGGTTCAAGTTTCACCTTTTCCATTAAGAAGCCATTGAAAAATTTAGCCTCCATGAATTTTTTTTTTTTTTTTTTTGGACATTCATGCCTTTGGAGAGTCTTAGGATGGGTTGGGGTTATAGTGCAATGATACAGTGAGTGTGTACCATGCATGAGGCCCTGGGTTCAATCCCCAGCATATTAAAAAAAAAAATCTGAGAATCCATGCACACCTAGGCTACACAAATAAATGTGTTTTTGTTGTTGTTGTTGTTGTTACAAATTCTCCTTGAAATTTTATACATTAATTTATCCATAAAGCAGTGGAAATTTATGTGTCTATGTATACACACAAATATGTACCCACAGGCACATTAAGCCATACAGTGTTCAATGAATATTTTGTGACTGATTTAAATAAACAGATTTCTTAGTGGAATTAAAAAAAAAAAAAAAAACATTGTGAACAAAATTTACTATGTAGAACTAGAAGTCTGTTTTTATCAAGTAATCTAATGCTGGTTGTAGCTCCAGTATGGAAACTAGTCTTAAGCAGGTTCATATACTAACAACTGAAATGAAGGCAGTTAATGGCTGAACAGAGCTGGAGTAACAAAAGATATAAACTCAGTATTACTTCCAGAAACCCACTAGCAAATTCTTGGCCCACTCTTGTCAACTCTACTGACCTTACGAGTGGCAATGATGTCATGTAGTCAAATACTAGCCTTCTCCTCCATTATGAGACTTAGGAACAGCTGTTGTAGAGTTTGAATCCTTAGCTGTTTTGCCAGTGATTCTCAGTCACATTCTTCCCAATAATCCCGTATTTAAATGTGTTAATAGTGAAGCAGAGCAGGGTGTCCGGGAAGTGCCTTATCATCACTTTACCCAAGTTTATGGTATTCGTGCCAAGTTTTCAATGAAAAGTGGCTTGGTGATGTAAAAAGTTGAATGTTTGCCATGACATTTAGTTCAACAGTCTCAATTAATTGGTTAAGAAAACCTTTCTTATCTTCCAGAAGAGGTGAATACTTGAAAGATAAATTCCTTAGCACAGAGTTTACTTAGAGCTGATCTCTATCTCCTTCTATTACTTTTAATGGACTTGTAGCTTACTGAGACTTACTTGAATTTTCTTCCAAAACTAAGTAAGAATGAACATGTTATTGATTCTACAGCAGAACACTAGGGAACTACTAAAATTGCATAAAGAATAGAGTTCAAGCACATGGTGTCTGACTGTCCGTTTCTGTGTATAGAATCATAACCGAAGGCCATTGATATTTGAGATAATTAATAAAGTCAAAAATTTCAGAGGAAGTGCATTTAGCCTTGCTTGGGGACTCTGTGAACTAGACATTCTTAAAGTCATTTAGTTTATAATATGCAAATTTAGGTTGTAATTATACAACTCATATTTTTAACAAAGATTGAACACAATTCTCTTTTTATTTTTACAAAATTCTAAAATCAAGTGACTCCACAATTTTTACTTCACATTTCCCCTTTCAAGGTGATAGCAAAAATTATTTTTTGAGAAAGCATTCCAAGATATCACCAGTTTTCTCAGTCTTTATAACTCCTTTATTAATTTTTGATTCAATTTTTCATTGATACAACTGATGTATACTGAATTTTCTGTTGTTCATCAAAGGATTTATAAGCAAAGGCTTCAGAAGGAAAGGATAGATACTAGTATAAGGAGAGTTGTATGAGTGAAAAATTATCTTATAAATTACATTAATAGTAAGAGAAGATGATTTTAAAGTAAGTTTTACTTCTTTATGCAGCATCTGTAACTAGAGGGAATAAAATAGAAGTGGTGAAAACATAACCAGGATGCTCTAGATGCCGTGGTATACCTCCAACATCCCTCTCCACAACTGAGGCACTTATTCCCAATTTCTGGGGATATTACCTGCTGACAGCTCAGAGCTGGGCCTCACTCCAGAAGAGATGCACTACTGAAGGGCCTCATTATGCCCCTTCCTAGGATTAGCCCTCATTCAATGACTAGCTCAGTAGGACATCACTAGTTTTAGGCCTGGTTCCCTAGAAACAGTCTTCAATATGGATATGGAAATTTGCATTCAGAGATATATTAAAGAGTGTTCATTGGAACATGTATAAACAGGAAGGGAGTAGGATTGAGCAGAGGGTAAGTTTTAATCATGATCCTTAATGTAATTTAAAGGATCTCAAATAATCCATGAAGATGTCTGAAGCTGAAACTGGATCGTCAGAATTGCCCCCAAATCGTGAAAATTTCATGAGCTCTTGTACTTCTGTTCCCTTCTCAGGTCACCCCTGGGCCACATGGAGGACCCTTAAGATGAGCTGACAAAGAAAGAAAATGAGGAGTTGGCAGAGAGCAGCTGCTGCACACAGCTGTTGCTGATGGATGGTCCTGAAAGACAGTGATGTGGGAAGACCACATCTGATTATTCACTCTTTGGAAAAAGAAGCAGCCTAAGGTAAAACTACACATGGACTCATGGCCAAGGACAAGTAGCTTGGGCTACTTGGTTTTAGATCTGAAAGGAGAGAGACTGGAATGTTAGACTTCACTTACCATCACTCCCAGTGAATAAGACTTAATTTTTCTCATCCCCACAACTCTACAACAGGAACCAAAAATCCTATCATCTAGGGTAAGGCCACCAGGGAGCTTTGCAAAGTCCCATTAAGCTTTAAACTACTCTGTCACCCAATTTCTTTAGGTTCTTTGTGCTACGAAACTCGCAGGCAAGAAAGGAGCCACCTTCCTGGCAGAGATGGGAAGGTTGTGTTTGCACCAAGGCGACTGGTACTCTTCTGTCCAGTTTTAATTGTAAATGATAAATACAGAAACTGAGAAGAGCATGGCAATCAATGGTCAGATTCCTGAGGGCTGGAGACAAGCAATATATCACCTAATAAGCCAATAAGATCAGAAGAGTTGCTAGTCAAGGGCAAAAGAGAATCTAGAATGGATAGAAGATGATGGATAGCCCCGTGGCCCTCAAACCAGCTATATTGTCATAGGGACTATACTAAATGTTGCAATTTTTCCGAGAAAAAGAGACAAATAAGAATCCTTGAGGATCTGTTCCTAGATGGATTCAACTTATACAAACCAAGAGGATCTGACCATCACACACAGTGAACTATAGCAAAACCTGTTACAGTGTGTGCTGTACAGAATTCTCACCTCCACATTGCTTAGGTTGAAGAGAGCTGTCTTGCCCAGCATTATGGCCCTTTTGCAGGAGCAGTCTGTGTCTACTGAGTGATGCGGAAGTCCACAGGTCCTTGGCCCACTTGCCTCCACTGGGGTGGAGCAGAGGTGCTTCTAAGGGCCTCCACTGCTTTAGGGGACTCTGAGATGACTGAGTTCTTGGTTTCAACTGCATCACAAATTAATATTTTCCTCTGCCTACTCCTGCTTTTCTCATTCCTTAATAGGCCTAGTTTCAGGAAGAACTTCCCAATAAGTCTCTACACACAAGTGTCCATCTTAGAATCTGCTTCAAACTTTAGAACATCTCTAATCCCACTACTATTACCACTACAATTTAGGATTACTCCTACTAAAAGTTTAACAATTATGAAAACATATTTGTTTGAAAAGCTGAACATTCTCAAAGCAAATTAAGCAAAATTCTTTGAGCAAAATTCTCAAAGGAAAGTTAAACACTTCTTAATACATGCTTGTCGTTACTCAATAGTAATGTCTAACATTTAATGAGTGCCACAGATGTGGCAGCAAGAACTTTGCATACATTCTCATATGATCCTTACAACTCCATAAAGGGGTGTTATTAATAGGCTCTTTATACAGAAAAGTAGACTGACATATTAAAAAGTTAAATAAATTACCAAGTCACACAAGATGTAAATAGCAGCTGAGATTTAAGCAATGGATTCCCAAATCCAAGTTTTTAGACCACTACTTCCCTACTACTCTATCCTGTATGAAGTAGCACTGTGGTTTCATGAACTTTTAAAAAAAATCTCATTATGATAGTCTGCTTTAATTTGCCTGGTGTTGTTTGATGGGAGAGAGCTCAGGATGTAACACTGTGTATCTTCTTTGTCCAAATGGGCTACATTTGCCCTGTCTTTGTGGCAGCTCTTTTCTTCTTTCTTTTTTCCTACCTGAACAGAACAATAATGATTACACAGAGGTTACAGCGTTTTCTCAATCCTGGTTGAGATTTGAAACTCTCCACTTATACTTTCATCTTTTAAGAAGCCTCATATGCACTATCATAGGCTCATTTTACCTTAGCAAATGTATAGCTTTGTTTCTAGTCATGTTTCTATGCAGGATCACAGTAACAACTTTTCAAACATATTTAGTGCATTCACCAATGCAATATCAAGTAGGAGGGGTAGATACATGTTATCAGTGAAATGTTTTCATTTTTACCATTTTCTTTAGCTATGTTTTCTACTACATTTCTAACATGTATTTTTCCAAAATGTGTTTTCTTAAAAACAAACATGGCTTTTGCTTTATTTTTAGTATTGCTCCAAAATCCTCACCATGAGTATGGAGAAGAGTAGGGAAAGCTTAAGTGCAGTGGACATTGTACATCTGGACTGTCCCCAAATCAAAAGCAAGATGGTCTCCACTCTGACCAATTTTCAGTTGAATCTTTTCTTCCATGACAGCTGATTTCTGAACAATAGATGGAAACTCAGCCTTGGATTCTAAATCTTTGTGGGCTCTATTGTGAAAATGCTTTCTACCATCAGAGGCTCTGATAGCTGCCCTCCCTCCTGGAATGCATCACAGCCTGGTAGCACTCAGAGCTTTTAGCTTGTTAGTGCAAATCAGCTTTTATTGCCTGCATTGAGAGAAGAGGACAGCAAAATCACACATCCATACATTATTTTAGCTATTTGTAAGAGGTTAAAAAAGAGGAATGGAGGCAAAAGCAGCCGTATTTTCTGAGGGCTTAGGAAATTGCTTTGAAACTCACATGCACACACACATATGCACGCACACACACAGGCATACACGGCATACCCGCCAGCTGCTAGTGGCTCCTGATAGCACACCAAAGACAGACTAAACGTTAGCTGAGTGATTTACTGTCAACATGGGATGATGTCTGACATGCACTGTTTTTATGTTTTCCCGTTTCCCATATGAAATATGTGGAACTTTTAAAGTTGTTTGACATCAGAAACCTCCATCGCTGCTCTGACCACCCAGCCCCTGCAGACAGGAAGTGGCAAGGGGTGGTAAAGAATTACCAATAAATTGGGAGTTGAGAAGCAAGAGTGATGAGTGAGGCAAGTGTTGATATTAGAAACTTTGATTTGAGGGTTTATAAAGGTAACCGAATGTGACATTCAGTCATCTGGATTCTGAAATGGGTGAGTGCAAGGATTACAGATGATAGCTTTTAGTGAAGGGCAAAATCTTTTAAATCTTTTATGGCTGAAGTTTCAAGGTGAAGTCAAAACTAGATTAGAGGATAATCAATACTCCAAGACTTACTAGGAGGTTTAGAGCATTTTTACTCAGAATGCCTATCTTACTTAAGAAATGGCTTTGGGAAATGGTCTCATTGTAGAGACTGAAAAGGGGATTTATTAATGTGATAACAGGAAGATATACTTCAGGAATACAAAATGATGTGTTATAAGCATTTCATGCCTTCCTATAAAATACAGCCAAAATAATTATCTGTATGTAATTATGGCATTTCTGATGTGCTAATACCTAAAATTTCCATTGAATAAATTTTCCTTTATCAGCTTTTCTCACACAAATTAGAGGATAAGCCTATTAGAATATACATAGAACTGGAACTTTTCTTTTGGCCCAAGGTCTTGATGATATATTCTCTAGGCCATGACAGGAGCAAATTGGTACCATTCTTATATTTGAATCTTTAAGGAACTTGTGCAAAAAGTGGTTTTGAATTAAATCTGCTCTCTGCAAAATCTTGGCTTAATTTTTCATCTGAAAATTAATTACAGGTGAACCTATAATTATAGCTAAAATGTCATGCAGTTCTCTATTTGTTCAACAACATGTATAAAATCTGTACCAGATGCAAGGGACAACTTTGCATGTAAATATTTCCTAAAACTTCCTACAGCTTGCTAGACATTTCTTCTCTACAGACCGTCATTTTCAATCATACTTAAGTGATAAATTCTAAATGTCCCCATTTCCCACAACAAACTGTAGAAACCTCCCTGTGTCTGCATCCATCTTGACTCATTCTTGTTACTGAGGAAATATCCTCCATCATCACAGCTCAAACACTACACCTGCTGTAGCTTTGCACCTCTTTCTTAATTAAACCATCACACTGTCCCTCTGCCTTTCCTTCCCCATTAGCAACAAACATACATTTTTTTGAAAATTAATTAATTCATTTATTTTATAGTAGAATGCATTTTGACATATTATACACCAATGGAGCACAACTTCTCATTTATCTGGCTGTACATGGTGCAGAGTCACTCCAGGAGTGTAATCATACATGTATATAGGGTAATAATGTCTGTCTCATTCTACTGTCCTTCCCTTCCCCACAACTCCACCCTTCCCCTCACTCCCCTCTACATGCTTTTTCTATCCCTCCACCCCACTATGCATCAGCATCTGGCTACCAGGGAAAACATCTGGCTTTTGGTTTGGGGGGATTGGCTTATTTTACTCAGCATGATATTCTCTAGTTCCATCCACTTACCTGCAAATGTCATCATTTCCTTCTTATTTAAGGCTGAGTAGTATTCCATTGTGTATATGTACCACATTTTCTTTATCCATTCATCTGTCGAGGGGCATCTAGGTTGGTTCCATAGTTCAGCTATTGTGAATTGAAACATGCACCTTTACCCTTCAGGAAGAATGTGTCCTTAGAGTCATAGTCCTCTCCAGACAGTTATCCCCCTCTTAATCTATTCCCCTTTATCATACAAGTTTTCAAGATCTTTTTATACCTGCCATCTCCAGTTCCCCATGTCACATTTTATCCTCATTCTACTTCTGTTTGGACTACACTTTCCCTCGTCACTTCTCTGTGAAGCTACTTTAAGTCTTTTCTTTTCTTTTCTAATTCCATCTGGCTCTCTGCAACACTCCGTGAGGTAGACCACTCCCTTCTTGAAATCTCATACATCCCTGGCTTCCAGCATACTCATTGTCTCCGTGTTTTTCTTTCTTGACCTCATGTTCTTAGGTCTTTTCTGATTTTGTCTTGTTTTGTCTTGTCCTGATGGTTCCATAGCTCTGCCTGGGCTCTTTATACTTCTATCACTTTCATCAATGACCTCATCTTTTCCTATGGCTTGAAATATCTTATTTACCTCTAGCCCAAACTTTTATTCTCAGCTCCAGACTCAAATATCCAATTAGAGCTTGACCTCTCCAGTGGGAATGCTCACATGCATCTCCACCTAAACAGATCAAAATAGAGCCTTCCCAGCTCACCCTCCACATCATCTACCCAGTTCAGTTGTTCAAGCCGAGGAATCACCTTTCATGTCTCCCTCTGCATCACGGCTTGCATCTGCCTGTCTGCAAACTGACTTTTCTTTCCCCAAAGTGTGTCTGCCCTGATCACTATTCTCACCATCCCCCATACAATTTCTGTCACCTTTTTTTCAGGACCAGTGCAATTTCCCACCCTGGATCTCCCTGCCTTTGCTCTCATTTTTCTACACCTCATCTTTCCACAACAACCAGGTTATCGCCAATCACTTCCCTCCCTATGAACTCTACAATGACTTTCCAGTGCACTTTAATGAAATATACATGGCAGAAACTGTTTCCTCTACTTGTAACTCCTTTTTTTTAATTTCCAAATATCCTTCTTTTTTTGTAGTTAGATATTTATCATTTTCTTTTTAAAGTTTAAATCCTATTTATTTTTAAACTGACACATAGAAAACATAAAAATTATGCATACTAGTGGGATACCATGATGTTCTCATACCTGTTACACCTGTATAGTGTTTATCAATTTGAACATATCAATCCCTTCCAACATTCATCTTTCCTTTATGGTGAAACTTTCAAAATCCTTTCTTCTAGCTGCATAAGGTATACAGTTCAGTATTGTTTTCCTGTCATCCTACTGTGCAGCGGTATACAAGAACTTCTTACTCCTATCTAGTGGTGACTTAGTACGCGTGGATCCGCCATTCTCCAGCCCTCCCTTTCCCCTACTCTCCTAAGCTTCTGGTAACCACCTTCCTATTCTCAGCTTCTAGGACATCAACCCGTTTAGATTAACATATAAGTGGAATCATGCAGTAAGTACTTATCTTTTTACGCCTGGCTTATTTGAGTTCCAGTTCCAGCTATGTGGTCACAAATGATAGGATTTCATTCTTTTTCAGAGTTGGATAGTATTCCATTATGGATATTCACCGCATTTTCTTTATGCATTTGTCAGTGAATTTACATATAGGTTGTTTCCATATCTTGACTATTATGAGTAGTGGTGCAATAAACATGGAAATGCTGATGTATCTTCAACGTAACTAATTTTATTTCTATGGTATAAATACCCAGTAAATAGGATTTCCAGATCATCTGGTTGTTCTGTTTTTTGAGTCAACCCCATGCAGTTTTCCATTATGGCTGCAGTAATATACTTTCCCTCAACAGTGTTCAAGGGTTTCCTTTCCTCATACCAGTCTTCTTCCTTTAGACTGGGCAGATACCACGTTCTCAGATAATTCCCTCACTACCAAGATACATTTCTAGGTATCACAGCTATATCTCACATGGTACTCACTATAATCTCTTGTTTATTTTGTCCATTAGTTGATGACAAGCTCCCAAGAGAAAGGATTTTGAGTTTTGTATTAATTAGTACATTATGCATTGCCAACTTTTGTATCTTAAACATTTAATAGTTTAATAATTATATTTCAGTGAAGTAAAAGAGAGGGAGGGAGAAAATTTATCAGCATGGGACTAAATCACTCCATTTTAAAATTGAGAATACCTTGGGTTCGGTGTTGAGCAACAATGGCACATTTCACTGAAGGGAGAACTGGAAGTAGTTCACATCTCCTGTTTCTAATCCATAGTTCCTTCAGTAATAACAGACAGGCAGCCTATATATCTATTACTTCTCAAATCCATAAAGTCAGTTTAATTTATCAAATGGGTTATTTAATTGCCTTTCCTAGAACAAACCTGACTTTCACATGCAATTTTAGTTCTAAGCCAACTTTAAGCACCATATTATACTTATTTTAAAAAATAGCTTTCATTAAGCAATGAATCTTTGTACTTTGTCATTGGTTTTAAGAGTTCATCAAATGTTAAACATGATAATGAAAGTTTTGCAAATTCCATCATTTTCATGGATTCTGTCTTCCCCGAGCAGTTGAATTATTTATAGTAAGCACTTACTGACTACATACAGTCTAAGGATGACTCAACTGTATCACAAGGTTTCAAACAAGTTTACAATCGGCCCGTGGACAACAGAACAGTCTCAACTATTATTAGATGTTAGAGGCATCTCATTTTAAAGGAAATAAGATAAAAATTCTCAGTTGAAGTTTAGACTTCAGTGTGTGACACTCATTCGTCTGGAATGGCTCAAACTGGGTCAAAGGCCTGAGCCAAAAGCAAACCAGTTGGCCTAATGAGGATTCCAGAAGGACCTCATGGGGATAGAAATATGCCTCCCCTTCCTTGCCCTTTTCATTCGGATTTTGGATGATCAAGAGGATTTATTGATATGTGACTACTATTCCCATTAAATCAGAGCTTTTTTCTCCTGTGATCCTCATGGTCAATATCTGAGCAATCAATTGGACTGGACACTTAGTCAATATGACCTAGCAATGGAGAGGACACTGTTCATTGGATACACAATTCTAAATGTTATATTTTACCCCCCATCCTCAATTGGCTTACATTGGTTTTATTTAAGTAAATTTTTGCCTTAACTCAGTATGTTTATATGAGAAAAACACAAATATTGACCAGCACACCACATTTGCAATGTTTAATAAGGAGTAAGGCAAAGACATTAATAGATGCTATTTTGGAACCCTGCCCGTTAAGTGCCCTGTAGCACTTCTGAATCAGAACTTTCATCCTTGCATCTGTTCCCTGAGGCAGTATTGTAAATTTTGTTATTGTCAAAAATATTCACTGCACCTGATTTCCAGATCTCTTTGACAGAGGATTATTCTTTCTATCCCGTTGACAATTGGCTTGTAGGTATGAATTAACATGGCCAATAAAATGTGAGTGAATGTAAAATATACCACTCTCAGTGAGGAATTTTAAAAGCTAGGACATGATTTCACCATTACTGTTTCCCACTACAGTAAGCCCAGCACGAGGGGACAGGGCTACATCTTCAGCCTAAATTGTTAAATGAAGATTGACACATAGAAGAGTCAAAGCCAAACTTCAAAAATTACATGATATGAGCAACAAAGAAGCCTTAGTTATTATAAGCACTTAAGTTTTTTGGTGTTTCTTTATTATTAGAGTGAAGCCTATCTTCAGTTCAGTTATGTAAGTTTTATTTATCTTACCCATTTCTATGACCTCAAATCCTGGCAGAACTTATAGTGCAAAGGAAATAATAATGTGGTGAATGAACAAATGAGTCATTAAAAAGACACTAGAATGCATTTCTGTTAGTCACAATATTTTATTCCTTTACAAACCACTACTGGTACAGAGATATAATATATATTAGTCACTAAGACAAATAATTCAGTTCCAAAGTAGAGATCTATTTAAGAGTAAGCTATTACTACCATGCCCCATGGTACTCTAAGAAAACTAGCAACAATTTTGATACTTGGAGATCTGAGATTTCAAGTTTTTAAGTATAACAAAATGTTCAAATACATAAATTATAAGTAATGCTGAATAAAGATCCCAGTTCTTGCAGATTAAATGGTAATCTCTATCTCTTAAATTTTTCTGCCTGGGGAGCTTTGATAAAAATAAATGATGTGCTGCATATGCTTATCAGACATGATCACACATTTCCTAAGGAGAACATCCATCAGGCACCCCTACTGCATGTGGGGGTATATTCAATGCAACCTCAATTAATCCTGCATTTCATTTGAGTAAAGTTAATTAGAATCTTTATTTTTCCCAATTCGAATATGTTAAACTATTAATATTTCACAATTCATTATGAGCAACACCCTGAGGAACTTTTGTGACCATGATCTTTGCCACCAACCCTCTTCGTTATGTACATAGGACTGAATGTTTGTCAGTCTGGCCTATTTCGCTCTTGTATCATATGGGGAAAGATCATGTGCTCCAAGCACATATGAAGCAGAAATTTAAGTCTGGATTTAAATAGCCCTCAATAAGGAAGAATTTGGCCATCATGCAGTGAAATTCATCTCTATGTACAAATAATTTGAGTTGGGATGTCTACAAGATTGGCCATAGCAGGATCTACTTATGGCTATAAATCAGTCCTCTTGATGACTTCCTGTGTGATCACAGCCATCAACAGAGGGAGATCTTTGTTCTCTTCTAAAAGGAATCAATAACTATATTTAAGCCTGATATTAAGAAGAAGAAATCTATCTTTGACTGACTGTAACAGCTGGTCAGGAGCAGAGTTTACCACAAGGAGAATAAGTTACTGTTCTGGATAGGAGTGTATGTCTCTGACCCTTATTGGTATATGTATATATGAATTTAATATATAAATATACATGTAAATTTTAAAATATATGTATATAATTTTAAAATATAAGTATATAGGCCCCTGCCTATGAAACTACAATGACTAGGTGACCCTATAGACCCTTGTTTTGACAAAGTAACTAAAGTGCTTATATTCAGCCACTTTCAATATGTGAAAGTTTGTGTCATTTATATAATATATATATAAATGAATGAAAAGGGGAGACACCACTTTTACTTCAGATAATACTGAAGATCAAGGTACCAAATAATTATTTGAATTTTAAATATCTCATTTGGGAAAGTTTGACAATAACATGGAGGCTCAGTTCTCCAGTTTTTACCTTTTAACAATGCACAGCAAAGACCTTCTTTGGTACTTTTCCTTTCACTATATTCTACTCATGATTGAAAGCAAGTAATTTATAATGAATGATGCCTTCAAGGTAGAGTGAGATTGCTACCAGCTTTTACAGCTGGTAATGGAAAAACTGCAGACATGGTGGATAATAACTTACCTCATTAATTTTCTCAGACATGTTTTAGGTAATAAACACCTGATTTGAACCTTTGGGTATTATACAAAAACACTTTGGCCTCCAGTAGAACATATCTGTTCCCATAATACCCCAACTCCTGACACTTTTTCTGTTTCTTGTCTAGTGAATTAGGACCTTCTGGATATGGCTTTACCTTCTCTGGGATAATGTATATATGCCACTTTGCCTTGTTTTCATTATGGAATTGCATATAATGAGAAAAATGTGTCTGTGTGGTTTGTGAATGGAACACAAAGGTAATTTCAGAACATTTGTCTGCAATTGGAGGGCCCCTGCCTATGAAGCTACAAAGACTAGGTGACCCCACAGACCCTTGTTTTGACAAAGTAACTAAAGTGCTTATATTCAGCCACTTTCAATATGTGAAAGTTTGCTTTGCAGAATGATTCAGAGAATAGCAATAATGATGATAATGACAATGATGATGATAATGAAAGTGGGAGTATATTTGGAAAACAATGTTCTGCCTTACTCAAAGCCAACAAAACAGGGACACCAGGGGAGCCTGCTGGGCATAGAAACTATCTACAAAATGTTTCTGTTTCTATGCCCTTTATAGCCAACCCAGCTACTGCGACTGAGCTTCCTAAAGCCTTTCCAATATCCTTGGAGGACCAAATATTTCTTTTATCAAACAAAAAAGAAAAACAGCCAAGACATTCCACATATTAGCATTAGCTCGACTAAAGAGAGCGTGAATTATCAAGGCTGTCCCCACCCGTTCACCTCCAAGGTTGGTTTTCCTCCAGAGGAGAAGAAGTACTGAAGCCAAGCATCTTTTCTTAGATCCCCCAAAGTGCCACAGTCTATCCTCTGTCCTCTGGGGCTATAAACCTGAATGATCTATTTATTGCTGAGAAGGCAACTTTAAATGCACATCAGGTAGTGAGATGTATTCAGACACAGTAAGGCATCTCAAGTCAACACTGAACATTAAGCTAGGGAGGCAGGAAATCATGTGTATATGCTCAAGTTTGGAAGAGAGAGTAGTTTTATGCTTCATGGGAAAAAAAACCCGAAGAAATTGTCAAATCAATCTTTTTCTCCTACTTCTTTGAACAGATACAGTTTCTCCTGGTATTATTGGGAATAAACAAATGGAGTTATAAATAATACCATTATCGTTCTACTTCCCACTCCATCCTGCTATCTCTTCTAGGAAGACTAAGGTCTTTATCAGTTTTTCAGTATATAGCCATGTGGACAAGGATTCAAGCTACCAGACTGGATAATGCCACCACAAAGGCCTAGTATGTTCTCCTGATGCCAGATGCAGTAGCCTTTTTCTTCATTCCCGCCACCCACCACCTTTTTTTTTTTTAAACTGGTTCTGTTTTAAAAATGCAACTTTTAAACACATGAATAAATCTAAAAACTCTGATGATCTCCCATTTGCCTGACAAATTTACCACTGTTTTATCAGTCATTTTCTCCTACAACAACTACAAATTAGTACCCAGTGCTACAAATGTGTGCTGCCCATTGTCTTTGTGCTCTTGCGGTTTGTAACTGGGAGGCATGAGAGAGAGGCATGAATAGTTACATGATGAAGCAGGATACCAGGAAAGGAAATTCAAATGTAAAATGGGTAGGATGATGTCCTTTTAGGAGATGAAAGAAGGAGCATAGGAGCCTGGAGCATAAGAGATGTGACTAAGGTAGAGTGAGCAATTCTTAAACAGAGGGTTGGGTACTGTCATGGAATGAAGGATACATGCAAAGTAGATGAACATGCATACTGGCCTGATACGCTCAAATGAAGGTTGTAGGTTTGTGTAGATAAGTAGGAAAAATGTTCAATTGGAAAGTATATTTGGACTACATTGTTTAGGGACATAAATTGCAAGTCATGAGTCATACTATATTCCCACTTCCAATGCATTTGATGGAAGGAAGGAAGGATGGACAGAAGAAAAACTGCTGTGAGTTCTGTGGTCGGTATGATGTGGAAATTCTGTATAAACAAAATATAAAAGATGACTTTGTAACTGGATATCCCTGTGCATGGCAGGTCCCTGAGAAGACAGGAGAGGATGTGCAGCTTCTTACAAGGCTGTCTTCTCATGAGCATCACATTCTGTAGAGAGACTGACCTGGTCCAGTTCCCTCGCTGTGTATCCATAGAAACTGAGATCCAAAGAGGCAAAGGACATGCTTGGGGCCAGCCAGCTGCTGGAGAGCAGGACCAGAACTAGAACCTGCCTCCTGGCTCCCAGCCAAGGGCTGTTCCCATTCGCCCACCATGCTAATTAATTAAGAGAGCTGGAGCCTATCTGCATAGAAGATAACAATAGGGATAAATGAAAAAGTCACTAAAAGACTAACGTTGGAATAAGTAATCTGAGTAGGTAACTATGATGCAGCAGAACAATGCATAATTCTGCTTAGATGAGAGTTACTGACATGTATTTGGATTCTAAAATCTGGAAAATATCTTCTTTTTATCTCCCTCTCTCCCTGATATCTCTGTAAGACTTGTAGTAAGTGGAGTTTGGGAAAAGCATGGCACTTGGCAAGATGCAGAACAGAAAGTCAGTTCTACTGATGAACAGAAAGCAAGCATGGTGACAGATTTCCTTCCGTTCCTCCTGAATCATCACAGGTGAGCTTATGACCCCACAGCTGTCATGAAGTGAGATCCTAATACACATTTCCAACTACTCTGTCTTTAACTTAATAAAAGTTTAAATATTACATGACAAGTTATAAGCAAAAGTAATGCAATACAGTCTATGCAAAGCTCTCTCCAATTTACAACATAAGATTCTTCTAAAAATTATATATTGACATTTTATTTAATTATAACTTAATATTCCATGTAAAAATTGCATACATTTTCAAAGTTTTATTTATTTAAATGTTTAAAAATTTTTAGAAGTACAATTTTGGATGGGAACTTTGTAAGATTTTTGAAAAACATGTGGAGCCAAATATTGGAAAATGATCACATAGAATATGAAATCAAATGGAAACTCTGCTATGAAATCAATAGAGAACATTGATAAAAGAAAACACGCTTATACAAAAAAAAAGAGAGGAAGAGCCTAACAGAATAGTGGAAAAATAACTGATTGGACTTAGTCAATAAGAGCAATTAGTAAGCTGCAATAGAAGTGGAAGAATAGACTGAAAATATGTTTTCTATTTGTAAGCACCATCATGGATATGTTATTCAGGATTAGGTCATTTAATTAACTGTTTTATCTGAAAAGAAAATTACTACTTTTGAAATGAAAATATATAAATAATTTTCTATATTATTGATAATAATTAAAATACACTAGAATGTAATACGTTATACTAACCATAATTGTTTAAACTTTAAAAAGTATAGACTGTTGTTCATAAATTTTTTACATTATGGGATTTAAATTTGACCATCAGTTTTTATTGTATGCAACAACTTTTGGAGCCATCCCATAACCCTATAGCCTATAAGGAATGAGGAAGCATGGAAATGTTTTTCCCTTAAGTTTAAATACATTTTATTTTGAGCTAATACATAAAAACATAAAAGTCAGGCTGGGCTGTAGCTCAGTGGTAAAGTACTTGCCTTGCATGTGTGAAGCACTGGGTTTGATCCTCAGCACCACATAAAAATAAATAAAGATGTTATGTGTTCATCTACAACTAAAATATATACATTAAAAAACATAAAAGTTGCATATATTTATGGGGTACCATGTGATATTTGGATGCATGTGTATATTGTATAATGTTTAAATATAATTGAGCACATTCTTCTCAAACATGAATGTTTCTTTGTGGGTGAAACTTTCAAAATCCTTTCTTACAACTTTTTGAAATAAATAGTACATTATCATTTTCTTTAGTCATTCCACTGTGCAAAAGCACACCAGAACTTCTTGCTTCTGTCTCACTGTAATTTAGAGATCATCGATCATTTCTCCTCAGCCCTCCTTTCCCTTTGACTCAGTAACCACCCTCAACCAACCTACTGTCAGCTTCTGTGATGTCACAGTTGTCTTCTTCTTTCCACATTTTTATGGGTGCATTACAGTTGCACATAATGATGGGATTTTTTTATATATGCATGCATGTCCAAACTATAACAATATAATTTGACCAATATCACTCCCAAGTACTTCCCCCCTCCCTTTTCTCCCACCCATTATCAGTCCCTTTTCTCTACTGATCTCCCCTTGATTTTCATGAGATCTCTGCCCCCCCCCTCTTTATTTTCCTTTTTTCCTCTGTGGCGTCCACATATGAGAGAAAATATGACCCCTGACACTTATTTTGCTTAACATGATGATCTCTAGTTTCATCCATTTGCTAACAAGTGACATAATTTCATTTTTCTTCAAGGATGAATAAAACTCCATTGTGTATACATACCACATTTTCTTTATCCATTCATCCATTGATGGACACCTAAGTGGGTTCCATAGTTTGGCCACTGTGAGTTGTGTGATCACAGTTTTTAAGCAAGAAGTGAGGTGGAGAAAACTGGTCTTAAGAAAGATTGGCCTGACAGCAGAATGTGGGATTCACTAAAAAAGGAAGTGACTGGATTTTCCCTTCCTGGGGGGGACTCCTGGCATCTTCCTGTTATTCCCAACAGCATTTCAGTGACATTCCAACTCTTTTGTTCTACCTACATGCACATTTGCCACAAACTGGGGAATGACAATTTGTAGTTTCAGAGAACTTCAAGAAGATGTTGTGCCAATTTTTCTTTTCTCTCCTGCCTCTAACTTTTCCAGAAGATTTATAAATGTGAAGCTCAAAGCTCCTCTCCAGCTCTCCCTGGTAGTAACGGCATTCCCTATTACTGGCACTATCTCGACATCAGTAGAAAATATACGGGGCTGCCGGCTCTTTCCTCTCTTCTGTCTTTGATCACTGCTGGACTAAATAGTGTAAGAGATTTTCAGGATTGGGCTTTAGTGTCAATTTATCATAAAGGAAGCACTGTTGCTTGTTCTTAGTTCAAGCTGCATTCCTACAGAGGCCTATTTTTGTATCGAAATTATTACCAACTTGGTAAATGATGAGTCTTCAGTATACTCAAATGATGTTGCATACCAGGAAAAATTTACCCACAGAATACATGTAGGTATCAAACCTTCGAGAGTTTGCTAGACTAAGCAATTCCTAACTTCTTACCTCTGAATTTAATGAGAGAAGATTCTTTTAATTTAAGGTTTTCAGTTTCTATTCAGTTCTCTGGGCAGAAAGAAAAAAGAGAAAAGAAAAACAGTTGCTTTCAGGAGATTGGTATCTCTCTTACATAAGATAAAACAATCAGTGGAATAGTCTGAACTACAGAACTTTTACAAACTAACTAATTCAAGACATTCTATCCTAACCTTAGTTGACATTAAACTCTGCAAGTGTTCCTCAGACATTTAAATGACAATTAACATGAAAGACCAAATAGCAGAAACCTGCATATTGTGATGACACAAGGTAATAATCCTTTTCTACCTAGTACACAAAGTCATAAATTACTTTTTGAAGGACTGGGGACAGAGCTCAATGGTAAGAGTGTTTGCCCAGAAGGCCATGGGGCCCTGGGTTCGATCACCAGCACTGCAAGAAAACAAAAAATTGGGGGGGTTTTCTGATTTTTTTATGATTTCCTGCCTCATTTCCTCTCATCCTACCTCCCTTCTTTCTATTTCCTTCCTCAATTCATTCACTTTCTTCTCCCCCTATTTTCTTCTTCTTCCTCCTCCTCCTCCTCCTCCTCCTCCCCCNAATAGGGGGAGAAGAAAGTGAATGAATTGAGGAAGGAAATAGAAAGAAGGGAGGTAGGATGAGAGGAAATGAGGCAGGAAATCATAAAAAAATCAGAAAACCCCCCCAATTTTTTGTTTCTTTGTTGTTGTTAAGCATTGAAGATTTTCTAAAAAGGACTCTCCTCTCCAACAAGTCAGGATACATTGTTATTGTGGAGTTTTGCAGAGCAGTGTTCAATCCTCACATACCCCAAATAATTGCTGTGTTCATTGTGCCACCTAAGAAGATAGACTCCTCACCCAGGCTTAACTCCATCTGGTCTAAATGGCATCTCAGCTGGTGTTGCTTTCCAACTAATGAGAACAAACCTCAAGGTATAGAAGTGTATAGATTTTCCCATATTTTTGAAAGCTAATTAAAAGCTGAAATTTTTCTAAAATTCAATGAAAGGAAAAACTAAAGAGGTTTACTCACCACTCTTTTTATCCTTTATATTTTACAAATGCTATAGACTGCTTAAAATACTTTTAGACTTTGCATTTATAAAATTCTTAACAAATTTCTAATTGTTAATAGTCTAACCCTGTTTAGTGATAATTAACATTTTCTATAAACCCCATTTTAGCCCTGGGGAGGCAGCAAGTGCATAAGTCATTTAATGGTTTACTGTTTGTAAAGGGTCAAGGTCTATTAAAGCATAATTTTTCCTTCAGCACAAAGTTTGAAAGCTGTGAATTTGAAATACTTTTCTTAGCAAAAAAAAGAGGAAGGAAGAAAAAAGAAAAATAGAATGGCTTTGTTTTAAAAAGGGCGTTGCTGTTGGGTAGAATTTAGAACATGGATTGAATTTGATTGGTGACCTCAAGAAATAGAGAAAAATCTAGTGTTGGTTTCTAATCAGTAAGTAATTCACACTTCAGACACCTTCTTAGCTGATCCCTGGTGGACTGGACATCTTTGAACAAAGATTCCTGAGGGCTTATTAGAGCTTTATCTTTCTGAAAGTGAAATCGTTTCCCAGATATGAGAGAAGGCACAGAAGTAACACTAGGGAATATGTGGTTAGCAAGTGAGTTGCCCAGCTGATCAAAGACTTTAAATAGAGTTGATGAGTCTATGGAAAAGTGTATCACATACATGGAGAAGTCTGCAATATTAGACACAATCGATTGCAACTTTGTGGCATACAGAATACTAGCATAGCAGAGGTTTTCTATATATACACAGATGATAATATCAGAAAATATAAGAAAAAGATTTCTGATTATATATACTAATGCATAGCCTAGGTAGCAAAGTCAACCTGAAATTTTTGAACAAATAAATCTTGCATCCTCTGAGATTTGGTGTCATGAGATTCATGTTTGTAATCAGACAATGGAAATATAGCCTTTCTGAAGATACCGTTCAGGTAGAAGGTGATTATTAAGAGTAGCCGGATTTAGTACCTCTGTAGCCATGACCACATGAGAAGCAGGTAATTTGGCTAATAGACACTTTAAAAATTCTATTGGTCTAATGATATTGTCCATATTCTTGGGTTAGGAAATATCCCAAACCAAAGTTGGCAAAAAAAAAATCTCCCAAATATTTTATTACTATTTACATGGCAACTCCTAAGTCTTCTGTTAACCTGCTAATAGCATTTTTTTACTATGATATATATAGGGAAAACCTCACTGTTCTGAAAAGGTATCTTTAATATTCTAAACAGTTCATGAAAGACACCTTTATTCTCCAGGCCAAGTCTGAGAAATTCTAAGTCCAAGACTTAGCATGTTTTTTTCCTCTCTCTCCTATAACCATTTTTATTGAGCCCATGTTGGGAGGACAAAGGGGAGTGAGAAGAGGATTTGAGCAACTATTTCTGTTTCAAAGAAACATTCTATTTCCCTTTCCTCTCCATTATTGTGTGTTAGCATCCACATATCAGAGAAAACATTTGGACTTTGGGTTTTTTTAGGTATTGGCTTATTTCACTTAGTCTCCAGTTCCAACCATTTACTGACAAATGCCATAATTTCATTCTTCTTTACAGCTGAGTAATATTCCATTGTGTATATATAGCCCATTTTCTTTCTTCATTCATCTGTTGTAGGGCATCTAGGTTGGTTGTACTGAGCTTCTATAAACATTGATGTGGCTGTGTCACTATAGTATGCTGATTTTAAGTCCTTTAGGTGTCTACTGAGGAATGGGGCAACTTGATCAAATGGGGGTTCTATTCTAAGTTTTCTGAGGAATCTCCATACTGCTTTACATAATGTTTGCACCAATTTGAAGTACCACAAGAAATGTATAAGTGAACCTTTTCCCCCACATCCTTGCCAACATTTACTGTTACTTGTATACTTGATAATTGCCTTTCTGGCTGGAGTGAGATAGAATCTCAGTGTAGTTTTAATCTGAATTTCTCTAATTGCTAGATATGTTGAACATTTTTTTATGTTTGTTGATCATTCATATTTTTTTCTTCTGTGAAGTGCCTTTTCAGTTCCTTTGCCCATTTATTTATTGGTTTATTTGCTTTTAAGGTGTTAAGTTTTTTTAGTTCTTTGTATATCCTGAAGAAGAATGCTGTATCTGAGGTGTAGGTAGCAGGGGTGAGGGGGTGGTAGGAAAGACAGTAGAATGAGTTAGATAACTTGACTATGTTCATATATGAATATACAACAAGTGAAAGTCCATCTTAAAAATGATATCCTAATTAGAATAAGCTATGTTCCGGGTATGTATAATATATGTCAAAAGACACTCTGCTGTCATGTATATCTAAAAAGAACAAATACAAAAATTAAAGAAGCATTTTAATTCAATGCAACAAGAAGAAAAGGGAAAAGAACAGCCAAATTAAATGTAACATCTTATGTTGTCTAAAAATCTGGAGGAGATAATAAAAACAAAGTATTTAGCACAGCATTTGCTGCAGTAGACACTTAACAAATGATATCCTAATATCCCTTTTAAAATACAGATTCAAAAATATAAACAGAAGAAACACATTTCAACTCTACTGGAAAAATGAACAAATCATTTTGAAACTTGTAACTTTTTAGTAGAGCGTTAATCACCCAGGACACAAAAGAGTAAGGCAAAAAATATACAGAATAATGTTTTGTTTAACAACAACAAAAAAAAATAAAGCAGATTTTAATTCAAAGTTTGAGAGTATTCGGTAAGAGTGATAAGGTTAATTAGGAACACATGGTATGAACAAAAAAAACCAATAGATTAAGTGTTAAGTGGTTGGACTTATACAAAGTGTAACAGAATATAAGTCTAGGACTTCAGATTTATATCTGAAAAGCAATCTGTATTTCTGTTTCAAAATTATAAAATAGGAATACCAACTTCCAAAGTCAGTGTAAAGATTAAATGAGATACAATTGTAGATGGAGCACACAGTATTCATTCTACTTTCACTTCAGGTTAAAGAAAAACATTTCAAATGGGTTAAAGAAAAATGTGACACACTGATGCAAGACCCTGGGATACCGTTTTATAGAAGGCGATTATTAGGGATTCTATAAATTTACAAAACTGTAAATGACCCATGAGGGGAATAAAAATATCCAAAGAAGTCCTGGAGTTGTTCAGAAGGATATCTCATTAGTTTCAGTTTTAAATGTACATGTGCATAATTTGGAAGAGGGACCCAAGACCAAAAGCACACACAAAATGCCGGTAGTAACCTATAATAATCACTCCAAATGGTCTAAGCTGTGTGGGGGCAAGATTCAAAGAGAAAAGAAACAAAACTTTTACACCTACATTCTGCACAGGATGACTAACAAGAAAGAGAGGGTTTCATCCGATGCTTAGAGGAAAGGGGTCAATACATTAGATATCCAAGAGGATCCAAAACAATAATCACCTTCAGGCCAGTGAATGGCCTTCAGTGTAACAATGGAAGAACAGACTAAAAAAAAAATACATCTGAGGTCAAGAGAGGGGAAATGTAAGGGCAACATTTAATTTTAACTCATTCTTTGATAGAAATTTATTCCTACCAGGCATGTAGAGATGTGTGGATAATGAAATTAAGAACAAAATAGACAGTTCTGTTTTCATGGAGTTTATAATGTAGCATGTATGGGGAATGATAATAAGTAATCAAATAGATAAATATACATAAGCTCTATAACTGGAAACTGCTCTGCCAGCCATAAGTTTTTCATAATTCTAAACAGTTTTAGTTTTTAGAGGCAATATGTAGATATACTGTATGCTATAAAATGAAACAAAGAAACAGGGCCTAGGGCAAGACCCTATAATCAACCACATTAAAATGTCTGCGATGGAATATATGAATAACTACATAAGTCAGCCAAAACTGTAAGTATTATCACAATTTACAAATGGAGAAATAAACTGATGAATGAAATAGGTAAAGATAAGCAATTATTGTTTTATTTCTAACTAATTTTTAAAGCTTCAAGTGTGCACAAATTCAAACTAACTGTAATGTTGCTACACGTTCTATAAACACTTATGGTATCTGCATGAGGGTTTTAGAAAGGGCCACATTAGTGTAACCAGTGTCACTGGTGTCAAGTTGGGTGAGAGAGGAACACTGTGGCATCACAAGGTGGAATGTCTCTACGAAGGAAATTAAATGCCAAATCATTACTTTTCACAAGGAGTTCAAGAGAGGGATTTGTATCCCGAAGCAATATGTTTTACAGATTGTTTCCAGTCCAGTTTTCTTGCAATGAGCTTGTGCAGCTAGAAAATAGTTCTCATCTGCATAGTAATGCACAGGTAACTCATTCACCTCTTTCAAATATCTCAAATGCTGGCAATTCTCAGTCCCCGATATCCTCATTTGGTATGTACCCACAGCAGTGGATTCCAAGGAACAGATTGCATTCTATTCTATTGGTATTCTCTCATGGGTCATGTTTGAGGGATTTTTTTCTTTTTATTTTTTTGTTTGAACAAGACACCAGTGTGTCAGCATTCCAAGTTTGCTTAGGACTATGGTTTTTTCAGATAGTATCCTGTCGGAACACTCAGTCTGATTTTTTTTTCAAATTAATAGCATAATAGATAACATTTATTAAGTATTTTCATTGGCCTGGCATGATTCTAATCCTATTATAAGTTCATTTAATCTTCCCAGTGATATTAAGGGGCAGACATTTCTATTTTTCTTTATTTTTAATTCTTTTTTTAAATTTATATATGAAAGCTGAATGCATTACGATTCTTATTACACAATTAGTTAGTGCGTGGTCCTTACACAGTTTGATTATTATCTGCATTCTGATCTATATAAACAACGTCCAATCAGCGTCTGAAAATTCACAGCATAACTGCTCCTTAAAATTTGATTAGATAACTTTCCAAATGTTCCATTCACCTTCAATTTTCTATTTTACTTGGTATATCCCAGATTATTCATGACAAACAATACAGTCACTATTACTCTCTTCTGAATGTCAAACTTACTTGATCAATAAATGGCTTAGATATTTAGGTTTAACTCTGAGATTTTTGCATTTTAAACAAATTAATTCATCATACCTATCACTGAAAACCTTCAACACCTGTCTTTGTCTTTTTCAGTCTTATCTATTGGTGGTTTTAATACCCTATCTGCAAAAACATGTCTCATAGCTATACTACCCTGAACTTTCTGTTATTGACAGATGCTTCTTCTCACTGTTAACCACAGGAAGCATTTTTACCTCTTGGTCATCTCTTAATGCTATTACACTCAAAGTCACAAAAGACCAAAAAAACCCCGCAAAACATCCATGTTCAGCAGAGGCATGCATGATGTGATAGTGCACTGAGATATAACTATTAACTTACAACAGTTCAAGTTTAAAAAAAGAAAAAAAGAAAAAGAAGTTTGGCACCAACTTTAAGAAAAAAAATAGTGGTTCAGAACATTTTAGCTTGTAGGATTCTGAGATGCTCTAGGATCTTCTCACCAGTTACTGAAATGTGTAGATCTAAATGAGTTATAGCTCATGGGCTGAAATAATTTTCACATGCAATCAGAGAAAACCTTTACAATAATTGAAAAAATGTAGATGTTTAAAGATGATCATTAGGAACAGAAATGTGCAAAAGTTCCATATTTCAAGAGGGAATGATTATGGCAGATAAATGTTGAACAACAAAGGAAGTTTTAAGTGTCTGTGATTGGCTGCACACTCAATTTACATAGGACCAATAATTCCACACATCAGTTGCACTGGAGCAGAAGCTAATTTGTCCACAAGGTTTATTTTTTACTCAAGCTCCAAACCAAATCTTTCTTCAATCTATTTGGTAGCTCTCCAGTCCAACCATTTCCATCTTTCCTGTGCCCACTATTTTACTTTGGTCATTTTCTGGATATAGAACTTCTTTATTTTCAATCTCCTTCTGAGTAGTTTTCTTCTATCACACCTTTCCACCATGATGTTCTGCCTCACTTCAGGCCTAGAGTAATGGGGTTGGCCAACCATGGAATGAACTTCTGAAACTGTGAGAAGACAAAATAAACTTTTTCTCCTCTCGGTTTTCTCAAATATTTTGTCACAGTAATGAAAAGCTGACTTAACACAGAAATTGGTACCAAGAAGTGGAATCATGGCTGTGCTTAGCCTTACCACATGGTTCAAAAGCATTTGGAAGTAGTTTGTCAGAGGAGTTTGAAAAAGGTTGGAGATTCAGGCTGGAGAAGGTTTAGAATGTTAAGACTTCATGGATGAATTGGCTGGGAAATGAGAAGATGAGCATATCAGTAGAAATGTAGATGATAAAGACTATGCTCATGAGTTTTTAGAGAGGAAGAATTCTACTGGGAATTGGATTGAAGGCCATTCATGTTATATTGTGGCAAAGAACTTGTTCACATTTTTTTCCATGTCTTGTGACTTTTTGTGAGAACTTATTTAAACACAATGGACTAACTGGTCTGGCAAAGAAAAATTTAAGGCAACAAAATATTTAGATGGTGGCATGGATATTGCTATATCAGCCATTAGCCAGGTTTACTGTGAGAATTGGGACCAGGAAGCAGAGAATTATTTTTGAAAACTTTTAATTTGACCAAAGTATTATCAGTAAAGCTGAGGTCAAGGAAGGTATGGTTGTTGAAGAGATTCTAGCCACTAAAGTCATGCTAAGTACCTTGCATAGAGACAATAGGAAAGATGCCTCAAGAGTGTAAAAGTAAACACTCTTTTCCGAAGAGAATATGGGGGCACTTTGCCTGCACAGGGAGGCCTAGGAATTTGTTTCACTGTGCTGAGCTGCCCAGGCACACACAGACCACTGCAGCCACAGTCACAGGATACCTAACTAATGCTTGAGCTGCCTTCAGACCTTGGCATCATTCATGTGTGCTGGTTCTGCAGGAATTCAGAATGCTTGAATTGGAGGAGATTGTGGAGACTTTCACTGAGATTTCAAAAGAAGTACTGGAAGGCAGAAAATTGTACCATGCCTGGAATCCCAGTAGACTTACCTGAGAGAGTCATAAATTAAGTTGTGAATTTGAATCTGAAGCTGGGATGGAGATTCCAGGAATTAAGAGATGTCAGTTTTACGGACTGTCTGATGAGAAAAGCTGTTGGCTGTGGAGACAGCCATACTAAGAAAGAGGCTGTGAGAACTGCATTCAACAAAGCCAAGGGGCTGGGACTGCCCAAGCCCTTTGGAGATCATATCTTACTACCATGTCCCCAGAGGCCAGACAGTGAGCTACATGATTTTCTTGCCTCGTTGGATTTTGACCTTTTTGGGGTCCCCTTCCTTTTTTCCTTGTCTCTATTCCTCCCTTTTAGAATGGGGATATTTACCCTGTGTCATTGTATATTGGATATATGTAACTTACTTTTGATTTTTACAAGGATCATAGCCAAGAATTTGTTTTGGCAAATCCAGCTATGATAAGGATATGGGGATTCTTAGAAACGGATGAAATGCACTTTGCATAGTGAAATGCACATGAAGTATTCAAGGCCAGAGGTGGAATATAATGGTTTGGGTATGTGTTCCCTCAAAAACTCCTGAATTAACCCAGGATGTGAAATGATTAGAGTATGAGAGCCGTAACCTAATTGAGGGATTAATCCATTTGACAGATTAATAATTTGGAATGACTAATGACTACTAGGTGGTAACTCTAGGCAGATGGAACATAGATGAAGGATATCAGTCACTGAAGGTGTACCCTTGGGGATTACATCTTGACCCCAGGCTCCTTCCCTGCTCCTCCCTCTCTCTCTCTGCTTACTGACCACCATGAGTGGAGTAATTTCCTCTGCTGTGTTTTTCCACAATGATGTTCTGCCTCACCTTGGGCCTAACGTGATAAGTCAGCCAAAATTATGGACCGGACCTCTGAAACTATGAGACAGAACATTTTCTTTGTCTAAGTTACTCTTGTCTAAATTACTCTCGTCAGGTATTTTTGTCACAGTGACAAAAAGTTAACACAGCAAGTAGCATCAAATTACAAAATATGAAAAAAGTAAGGATTTGGGGTAAGGGATGTAGCTCAATTCTAGAGTACTTCTCTTACATGCATGGAGCCCTGAATTTGACCCCCAATACTACAAAATCATAATAATATTAACAATAAGGATTGAACCAAAGTAATAAAATAACATTTAATGGGGATAAATGTAAATGTTACTTGTTTACAAAAAAATGCTTATAACTTCTTTAGCTTGGAGAAATAATTAGCCCAGGGCTTCATCAGAGAAACTAATGCCTTTAACAGTATTATCAGTCAATAATTTTTCTTTTTTTTTTTTAAACCATCAGTGACAGGCAGCTCACATTGCCCAAAACTGCCTACGCCACTTTTGAAAAGCTCTAATGGCAAGGTAATTCTTCATAATATTGGGCTCAATTTTGCCATATTTTAATATAAATCCATTAGTTTAAATTCTACCATGTAGACAGCAGCTGTTCTGATATTGGAATAGAACTCACAAAAGAAAATGCTATCAACTCATTTCTTTATGCTGCCTTCCCAGTTTCTTTAACTATTCCTACTACAACATTTCATGAAGTCCCCTGACTATTCTTGCCCCTTACACCAGAAATGGTACAGTATATGAATATGTCTCAACATTCAGGATGCAAAAAATAACACATACTTTAGGTAGACAATCTATAGGCACACAAAAGAATGGCTATTTTATCTCCTTCCCCAAACACTTAATTAACATAATCTAATGATACATAAAAGGCAGGATAGGTAAGATATAGTGGTGCAATATAAACGTGAACATGTCTGAAGTTGTTAATGTTCTTCAAGCTTACCCTGAGTGAATTCTGTGATACAGCTGATCACCATGTAAGCAAATTCAAATGGCATCAGTAGAGGTATAATATCTAAACCATAGAAATCAATATCTCTATTACATGCTGCATTGATTAAACCATATCTGAAATATTGAGTAATATTTATTGTTGAAATCTTGACAAACCCATGTGCATCCAACGAGCAGCATTCAGGAAGATAGGAATGGTCTTAGAGCCCTGTGAGCTAAAGGGCAGCTGAAGTGACCTGGCATCTCAGGTCAGGAGAAGAGGGACTTATCAGGGATGGTGTCTGTCAAATCTCGGAAGCATGACCCCTGGAAGGGAGTTGCTTGTTGTGATCGCTTCGTAAGGCAGAACTAGATGAATAAACAAAAGCTACAGGGAGGCTGACTTTGGAACAACTACTTTGAAGTGTGGTAAATTTACTTTCACTGCAAGTATTCCTATAAAGGTGGATTTCTATTTAGCAGAAATAATGCATTATGGATTCTGGCATAAGGTATCTGCTTGAATAAATCTCTAATTTCCCTTCAATTTCTATTATGATTACTAACACTAAGATTCCCCTTTATTCAAGAGAAAACCAAGTCTACTCATGGCAAAATAATATTGATGGTAGAAAAAGAAAACTATATATCCATCATTCAACACTGCTGAGAATCACCAAAGAAAGACAGTGTCCTGGGCCTGTCTGTGGCATTGGCCCAACCTTCCCCTGGCCCACTTTGATGCAGCCCTCTGGCAGATCATCCCCTAACCACCTCTTCTGGCCTTCTGCTCCCAGAAGTTTCAGCTGAAGGAAACAACATGGAGGAGCCATTTAATTCCCTCAATTAATCATCTTACCATTCTAACTCTGGAGGCCTTTTCGATAGCGTTTTCCTATATTAACTTTTAATTCTATGATGAAATATTATGTGTTGTGTAAATCACTAAAAAAGTTATGTATCTTAATATGCACTTATACATGCATTTAATTAAGCATATAAAATATTACTTTCAAATGCTGCTCTGAAATAATTTCTCAAAGGAGACAAAAGGTAAAAGTTTTCATTTTTTTCTGTTCTTATTTAATAAGTTAAAAATTAAATTAGTAAAAGTGGAAGCAAGGTGTGAAATAACAGAAATATAAGAAACTAAGCCCATGGTGAAATGGATACAGTCATGAGAAATACCCTGCACTTAAAATACACTGATAATTACATTAGATGTTAGTTGTTAAAGAAGCATCATGGTCAATATTCAAGGTACCTGTGCTTTTCAAAAATATCTTTTCTACTGATAAATAATATTGTAGGTGTTTCTTCTTTGCATAAGAACAACAAAATAGCGATGGCAACTAGTAGCTGGATTTAATATTAGATAGTGATTACAGAGATTCCATAGGCAGGAAAGATCTAACACAAGGGATTTTCTCTTGCTTACCATCTTAACATGACTTGATACATCACTAATAAGGAGACTATAAAAATATAAACCACATAGATAGTCCATGTGGAGAGAAGTTCTTATGGATGTTGGTGAGAAATAACTGGAGAGATGCAAAGAACTCGTGTGATCCTCACACCCTGGTAGCTCTGCTTGTCTTTCCAACAACAAAGACAGGTGCCACTTTCTTGCCACAGCCCTCTAAACTAACAGGTGCTTTTAAGAACAATACTGATGCTCCAAGAATGAAAGAGTGGTGACACCATGGGATGGCAAGTGAGACAATCAAACACAAACCTGAGGACAGTTATCACTTGGCTGTTGTCAAATTTATGGTTTCTTTTTCAATAGTTCACTTTAGGTTAGAAAATCCAAACAAGTTGTATTAGAGTGCTAACTCACTAAACTAATTCTGTGCAAAGGCATAGACTGCATGCTTTTTATATATTTGATAAGGAGTGGAGCTAACTGATCATGCAGTTCCACTCAGCAGAAATATTTCCAGAACAAACACCGCAATGAGAAATAAGAATGTCTGTCTGATAAAGGACCTGGAACAAATTTGAAGATTGAGATGCATCAAAGTGAAACTCATCATTTTGATGACAGGTATGGCTGTGCATGCACTAGTTAAACATCTTAAATTACTAGGGATTTGTTATGCATGGGTTGCTTTTGTTAGCTTAGATGGATGCCTCCTGGATACCGGTGGCAGAAATGTAGAGATTTTCTTTTTTTAATACCAATGATGGATAATCATGAAGATTTATATGTGAACATTACTTTTATTGTGAATAACAAGAAAACAGGATTTGACTTCAAAGGAATATATATTAATATTCCGTTCTTGATTAGTGAGGCAAAAGCCTGCTGCCTTATTCTCTAGATCATTCCACCAACAAGGGAAGAGTCTGAGACTGTCCAGAACGTTAGTCTCCTCTGCTGCATTTCCCACTTTACCTGTGTTCCTTCTCTTGTCTTCTCTGACTCCTGAGTGTATCTGATGTGTGGCACAATCTGTTCCTAATGTATTTCAAAGCCAGAGGTACGTATCTGTTCAATGAGGCACATTACAGGATCCTCAGAGCCCTTTATTGCCTTTCATTTCCCTTCTGAAATCATTACCAAATATCCCTTCTATTTCTTGACTCTTCAGCTCCAATTTCACTCCTGCTAATTTCATCCCAAGACAAAAACAGACCATGATCTAGTGGTTAGAGCACAAGGTGTGGCAGGAGCTCATTTGATGTCTCTGTTCCCGGAGTAGAGATTGATTCACTGTGTGGCCTTGGGCGAGTTACTTAGCCTCCATTGCCCCATGTGAACCTGAGTCTTAATAACACCTACCTCACTGGGGGTTATGAGAATTCATTAATAAACTATCATTATCGGTCTTCATTATGCACCTGTGTGCAACCCCAAACAATCCCTCTCGTTCTAATTGAGCAGTAGAGTGAGTGTGTTTTTTTTTTTTTCCTGTGGTTTTATTTTTTATGTGTGGGGAGGGACCATTGTGTGTTCCCTCTACTCCTGCTCAAGACAACTATTAAGACCAGACCATTTTATCTGGGTAATTTGGCTGAGTGGAATTTTTTAAGTCATATAGCAACCTCGATGTTGACACTGAGAAATTAAAATGATGATTATTTGTCTGGGTTCCCATCCATTGCAAAGTGATGGGTTCATTTTTCTCTCTTCAAAACTGCCAGCTAGCTGGCCCCTTTGCTTTTCAAAGCAGGCAAAGTTTTAAAGAACCAAGGAACATTACCCAAGCCACAGTGCAATAACTCTAATAAACTGCACCTGTGGATGACTCTCTGGTTTATTTATATACTGTATCACAGGTCATTAACAGAAAATAACCCACTGAGATACAACATTCTTGTTTACAGTGAGGTTCTGGTGGTGACAGCAGGAATATAAAACACAAAATCAACAGGGAACACTGAACTAATAAAAAGACAAGGGTCTATAAAGCATAGAAAAAAACAAAGCCAACTGTGCAGGCAAAAATAAAATAAAATAAACTTCCATCATAAAACAATCAAAAGCTATGGTATATTTATAGAGACTGGGGAACCCAAAGACCCACTGAGCTGGAATATTTATGGGTGTCAGATTGAAAGTCAGGAAATCTGTGTGCTGTCGGGAATGAAGGTTTGATCAGTTGGATATATTCTAAGAAAAACAGATTTGTTTCCCCTTTTTTTTCAGGTGTCCTTATCAACCTTTCCAGACAGTAAGCTTTTTGATAGCTTGGCTATTCAGTTCTGAAATTAACCTTTCCAAAAGTTAATGTTTATCGAGTTTAGAAAATGCAAGCTAAGAAATTTCTTTGCTTAAAAAGTAAAACTCTGACCACTCTATCGCTATCAAACTGCTTTCCCTGCTTTCATTGCTAAGAACAGTGCCACTTTTCTTTACAAGTGGTTCATCCCTTGTAGGTACCAAAATTTGAAGTTTTATGGAAGCCATTTGTCCTGATGGAATTTCCTTTTCCTGAATCATAGTATTTGAAATTCTATACTTTAATATATATATTAACTTTACTCCTCTCTACCACACATCTCTTAAATGCTAATACTTTTAAGAAGAACAAGGCAAGGTTTATAGTAAATGTTATTACAGTAACTATTGAGATGATTCTGGAGGGAAAGGAGAAGAAGGAAGGAAGGAGGCAGCATTCGAGGTGAACTCTAAGAAACAAGCATTGTCCTCTCAGTGCTTCCTGGGCCTGGCTGTCACCATACCCTCTCCACCCTGATGGCAGTGCTGCATGACGCACTTGGACTTGAACAGAGTGTCTGGGGCGTTGCTGTCTGACAATTCTTCATCATCTCCACGACACATCTGAAGATGGGTTCCTTGCCTCCAGGTTTCTAAATGTTTGCATCTTTGGCATAAGCTTGTAGTGTTTTAAGAAATATTTATTTTATACTGCACACAAAGCAAAATATAAACAAGAAGCATAAAAGGGGGGCCCAGAGTTCCAGGGACTTGTCTGGTACTTTGAAGCCCACTTTCCATGAAGTCATGACTTCGTTTTGCTCCTTGACATGTCCCCAGCACTTAGTGTAATACCAGGCACATGGTGAATGAAAAATAAATGTGTGTTCAATGAAGCAAGTAATGAATAAAATGAGATGTGAAATGGCATTAGGGCTATAGAAATCTCCTCACAGAGGGATTTATGCATATAAAGAGCTTGTTCAGGATCTGTCACGTGTAATTGCTCAATAAATAGGTGCTGTATACTTTTTGAAATGGCATATAATATTATTGGAGAAATATTTATATAGCAAAGTTTCTAAGTCAACAAGAGGAGGTTGGTCTAAGGTGAATAGGTATTTGCAAAGGAAAGTAACCCAAGTAGGAAAAAAATCACATAGGGAATCAGAAGGCCAAGCAAGTATGGTACTCTTTGCAGGTTACGTTTTGCTAACATTTATAAAATGATCACTGCTTCGCCCATGTCCAACAATGGAAGCTTTCCTAAAATGTCATACTCTTAAGAAGATGCAGATATTTTTAGCTTAAAAAAAAGGCCAAAAATACTGAGAATAAGCCAATCCTTTTAATCATTAATTATTCACATAGACCTTTAGTTCTTAATTAAACAAGAATAGTTCCAGCTTTGTAAGATTATAAGGGCTAGTTCATGCTGACCTGTGCTAATCTTTTCATCATAGTCAGTGTTGAAAGTAATAAACCAAGCTGGTGTCAATTAAAACAAAGAGAGGTAGGAAGCCCATTCTAGAGCACAAGGGGACAGACTAGTTGAGGTAGTCCACCAGTAGGAATCCCAGTAAAAAGGACAAAGTACAAATACCTTTTCCTCTACCCTTCTGTCTTATGTGCTATAGCAAATACCCGAAACAACTGGGTAATTTATAAAAAACAGAAATGTATTTACTCACAGTTTGGGAGGCTGGGAAGCTCAAGATCAAGGCTCTGGCAGGTTTAGTGTCTGGGGGAGGGCTACTCTCTGCCTTCCTGCTACAGCTTTCAGAAAAGGTGCATGCTATGTGTTCACATGGCAGAAGGTGGAAGGGAATGACAGCCAACACTGCACGGAACCTCTTTTATAAGGACTTCAGTTTCAACCTAGCCTCTCACAGCCCCACCTGTCGATATCATCACATCCAGAGGACCTGACTTTTGGAGGGAGCACATTTAAACTACAGCACATTCTGAGTTCTCATCTGGGACTCCTGTAGCCAACACATTAACAAAACCAGAAGAAGTTTGTTAACTTATATATCTGACAAGTAAACATTCCCCCCCCCCGCAAGGTTTTCAATGAGTGGCTTAGATCTATGCCTTATGTAGCATCTTCAACAAAGACTAATAAATTTTTAGAGAAATTATGAGACAAAAGAAAAGGATTTTGAATCTCTAGGGGCAACAAATTGTAGGAAGACAAATACATAGCAAACTCATGGTAGTAAGGTTGGTTACATGGATTCCTTTTGTGCCATCTTCCAGGCTGATAAGGGTCTCCCAACCCATCCCTTGTGATCAGCTTGGTTCTTACTCCTAGAGAAGGCTGAAGAGACACCCTGTTGAATTTCTGGTCTGCTTTTAGACAAATAGGGGGAGAGCAGGGAATTTTTCATATTTCTACTTCTTCTCAGTTGCCTTCAGTTCAAAATAAATTTTATGCCAAATTTGCATATTTTGATATATTCTGCTAGCCTTTAACAGAAACAGGGCAATTGGGAGCACTCAATAGATGTGAACAAATGGAGGACAATCAGTTCAAACTGCTTTCCTTTACACAGGCAAAAATTGAAGCTCATAGAGTATTTGAGGTTTGCTCAGAGCCACAGAGCTTGTTAGTGGCCACTTTCAATAAACTTCTGATTCTGTTGGTCTTCGTTCCTTTCTTTATTCAGGTTTATAGTGACACCATTAAAGATACTGGACCAATAGCCGCTGATCTTTAGATAGGCTCCTGATTTGAGTCTCTTTAGCCATGAGACATACATCTCTATTCTTATTTCTAGTGAGAGATGAACTGGCATCCCTGTGCCTGTTTCTGAGGAGGAAATCATTTTGAGTTGAAACACAGTCAGACTAAGGAAGTCCTGCTGAGTCTGAAGGAAGTTCACTCATCCTTTGCAAATGATCTGCAAGAAAGAAAAAAAAAAGATAACTCTCGTCTTTGCAGTTTAAGCTAGCAAATATTGGGCAACAATCCACTGGATTATTTCCTATGCACCTGTATGTAAATAATCTGAATGAAACTGATTAACATTTAAATTCTAAGTTACTGAAGTATCCAAGGGAAAATTGATTAGATTGACTTGATTTGGTGCCAGTATGGTAAATGCCTTAATGTTTTAAACAAATCCAGACAGCAATCTTCCATGATTTTGAAACAGCACACTTTAAAAATCCTCACATTGAAAACTGAAGGTATTTTATCTTAAGCAGTTCCTTTTCCTTCTCTTTAGTATCAAATAAATGCTAATGTTTATTTTTATAGTCATGGGATACTAGCAAATAGGTTACCATTGTATTCCTCTAGTGGATTATTTCTAACCCAAATGGTTTCCCCCCTTTGGTCATTTGAAGAACCCAGATGCCTTTGGGGCTTCATGTGCTTGGAAAATATGTAAATGATGGCTTTTCCCTGTCAATCTGAGAGTGACAATTGAGTAAGCCCTTCACCCACATCATCGTAGCATAATAGCATTTTAATTTAGTGTGAACCTTTTTGCTTAGCTCATATGTATCTTGTGTATTTTAAGAGAAACTATTTACAGAGAAGCATAAAAGTCCCTGGAGATGCAACATCTCATTTTCAATTCTGTTGGCAGGAATACTAATTACATTATCACATATTCAGCAGCATTCAGCAAAGTTATTTATTCATTCATCCTTAAGACCTGGGATGCCTACCAGGTCAGTTTCAATAAGCAGTACCTTGAGAATCTCTGCTGATGGTACACACAGATAATTAGGTGTAGAGTTGTGAGAAAAAATCTCACCCTAAAAAGCTCAGCCTTGGAGATTTGCCTGCTTTCTCATTCTTTGACTGAGAGAAAAAAAAAATCCAATAGTTGCCAGAAATGAGGAAACATTTATCACCCAACTCTGTAACCCCCACAGGTTCAATTTCTTAATTGAAGTTTGGTTTTAGGTCTTAGAATAGCAAGTAGAGTTGCTGACAGTTAGTATTAAAGTCTGAGTGAATGGTCTTCTAAAAATGTTGTCCTCGATATGGTGAAAATATTAGAATTTACATTTGCAACAGTTTTGCTCTTCAGATGATATTAAAAGTGAATTTCTGTATTTAATGACATATGCCTTTACCTTTAAAATATTTAATAAACATTTATAACAATAATAATTTCACTGCACACTACTTTCTAGTAATCTTGCTCCACTGAGATGTTATAGGAACTAGTAGAATGTACTTATGCATATTTTATTATATGTGTAAGATTATTCTAGTAGTATAAACTCAGAGGTGTTAATAAAATGAACACCTGACAATGACTAGGGCTTGGAAGAACATAGTTCTGAAACAAACAACATGATCCAAGAAATTACTTAATTTCATAAAGTAAATAGTAGCTTTGTAACTATGCCAGGATTATAGCAAAACTGCCTTCTGGTCCATGTCACTCAAAATGTAGAAAAAAAAGTAAAGTTCTCAGAGACCACAAAACAAATTTTTGATGGAGTCATTAGGGCTTACTTTTGTCTCAAGTTTGGATTTTTTTTTTTTATCTTTTTTTTTTCTCAAGGGATTTGTGAATGACCTTGAACTAGCTGCAAAAATTGGGCTAGATTCTATGCTATCATGTACCCAAGCACTTCTTCCTATAATGTTGCAAAAATCCACCCTACCTTTCTACCACAGGGCCAAGGAGAAATTCAGAGGTAGGAAGGGGGTTTTCTTCTCAAGATGTTGCTACACATTCAATGTCAACAAGCAACTGTTGAAGCCCAATTTAAAAAAACCTGACTTTTGGCACATCTTTAATGTCACTTTCCCCTAGGAATAGAAGATAAAAATGAGTAGGCAGAGCATACCCACTGGGACATATTTCTGAGATCTAAATGCTACTGAAAATGGTAACAGTAGAAATCTATTCCTTAGATATTTAGGGTTCTGAATAAAGATTCCAGAATGCCAAAACACTTTCTTGGTAAAAGCAGATGACAACGGGAAGAAGTTTTTTTTTTTTTTCATTTTCTGAGTCCCCCTTCTTAATGATTATTTTCTTTCCTATTGTAAAAAAAAAAAATAATATTTGGGTCAACACTCAGTCTTCTTATTAATATTAGAAAAGAAACTGGAAAAAATTTCACCTAGGCAAAGAATACATTCAGCTCCTTATAAATGTTCTTAACTTGAATAATGGCTTCCTTTTCCTGGTCTCTGGTGAATGTAGCAGCAGCTCACACTCTCAAGCTGTGAGGTGTTCTTCCAAGCTGCTGGAGCCAGGAAGATATGTAATGTAGTTATACAGTTCAGACTCCAGCAGGATGTGTCTCTTCCGGTCAGTAGGATGGAATGTAATTTCTTCCCAATCCTGCAGTTGGGCCAAGATCATAGTCATAGAAACAGCAGAAAAGTTTCACTGGAGAGAGAGAGAGAGAAAGGAAGAGGGCCATGTAAGCAGTCAGGCGACTCCCGGGTTTATAGGAATGAACTCAAAAGAGTTTTTTAAGAAGCAACAAAGCTTTTCTTTTTTGAAACAATTAATGAATACTTCATACATAAAGTAAACTTTAAGTAACTGAAAATGGATGCAAAACATATGCAAATAGCAATAATGGTCTTAGCAAGCAGAGTGATGTCCAAGTACAGACATATGTGGCATAAGGAACCCTGCAGAGATAGGTAGAAGATGAGTAGAAACCGGATCTTGCAAAAACAAGAGGCATCCAGACTGAACTCCCTCGGAGTCCTTCACTTGGATCAAACCTAAAGGTCGTACCCAATTTTTTTTTTATGAGGAATCTCATAAAAACAAGTGTATCTTTTGTATTCCATGTGTGTGATTAGGCTTAACAGTGAAATATTTAAAAGTCTTCATTGTACGGGGTACATTAAGACATTCCAATGAATCATTTCAATATTTACATGGAATCATATAGCTTTCAGGACTGGTAGGAACTCACGATTATCGCACTGAACGTACCAGTGCCAGCATTTTATAAATAAGGAAACAGCTCACCATCCAGAGGATTCTGTATTGCCTGTTTCTACTCACTTTATAATACCAGACAGAAAGACTTGTAGGATGCACATGGGATTTACTCCTTGGTTCATGACTATCCTTCTAGTAGTCATCAAACATGAAAATTTAATGCTCTATAGATATGAGTCCAGGAGAATTTGAAGTACAAAAACTGTTTTAGTCAGCTTTGCCTTGCTGCGACTATATACCCAACAATAACAACTAACAAGAGGGAAAGCTTATTTGGGCTCACAGTTTCAGAAGTTTAGACCATCATCAACCAACTCCATAGCTGTAGGCCCAAGGTGAGGCAGAACATCATGGCAGAAGGGAATCACAGAGGAAAATGGCTTGGTTTGTGACAGTCAGGAAGCAGAGAGAGAAAGGGAAACACAGAAAGAGTGAAGTACTAGGGACAAAATATAGCCCCCAAAGGCATGCCTCCAGTGACTTATTTCCTCCAGGCATACCCTACCCCACAGTTACCACCCAATTAATCCATTTAAGTGGATTAATTCACCAATTAGTTTATAGTTCTCGTAATCTAATCATTTCACCTCTCAATATTCTTGCATTGCCTCACATAAGTTTGAGGGAGACACTTCTATCTAAACCATAACAAACTTTGGAAATGTTGTTTTGTTTGGGTGGAATGTAAACAGAAAATCACCTAGTCAAATATGGCCTATGTATTGAGTATTTTTCAATGTCATCCATTTGTACCTGCTTTAAAGAACAGTTTCTGAACACCGAAGTTGAGAAGGTGGATGGACTATCATCAGAGGGGAGTAATATATTAGATGGAATTTGGGTTCCAAAGTCAAAATTACCTTTGAAAATCCACAGAAGGTTAGTATGAAACTCTCTCAGTGAGTCCAGCTCAATCAGTTTTTCTTTCATTAAAACAACAGATTGCTATATCCTTGGCTGGGCATCAGATGAAATAATCTGCATTCAGTTTAAGGGCCATGTTGAACGAATGTGCATCTTTAGTACTAAGAAGCATACCTCTAACAGTGACATTGCTGTACAAGGAGAGAGCTATGGGGACTATGCCTCATGTTACAGTTACATGAGGACATTCCCACATCGCATAGTACTGTAAGTCATGATAAACTTATTATTGTGTGTGTATGTGTATGTGTCCATGTGCATTGCCTTGAGCTGAGCAGGTAACTTCAGTCCACTTTGTGAAACTCACTATAGTGGATTCAGGTTGGTGACTTCAGTGGCTGCCTTTTTAATAGATTATCTTTCGATCTGATTTTGTTTCTGAGCTGCTCAAACATTACTTAATGTTTATTCAAACTTATCAACCTTAAGAATATTCTTTAAACTTCTTATGGAAGCCCCCACTGTTCCACCTGCTGACAATCAAACAAACATCCCTGTGTCTTAAGATGTTTTTTGTTGCTGCCACAGTTAGACGCTTCCTCAGGGACCCTAGGAATAGCAACAACCCAGGAAACTCCATCAATGTTATAGCTACCTGCCTGAGCTTTGGTTAATCTTCTAGAACTTGAAGCTGAGGTAGAGCGAGTGGGTGGTAACACACCTGAAAGTTTAAATTGGAAGACATCAGAACTTTCTTTTCCTCTGTCTTACCAGTAAAGCTCTCAGCTGGCTGTACTCTTTCAAACATCCCCACTCTGCTCAGAATAAGATCATGAGAGTGCTGTCTTCATAAAATAGCTCCTTACTGTTTCAGAGATTATCACTTTAAAAATGAAGCAAAGAAAAGACCACCGGGCTTGAATCCACTTGAATTGTTGAAAAACAATTACAGTGGCTTTTATCTAAGCAAATGTTTTTATGTATCCACTAAATCTTATCATTAGTGGCCTTAATGGTAATGTAGCTCAAGCTAGAGCATCTGAATCAGAAAGGGTTCATTTTCTGCACAGGCCCTTGTGGAAAATTGTCCCTTCGTAACTGATGACTGATAGCATTCAGTGAATGAGACCTTAATATGAGTGTTGTAGCCTCTCTGTGGTGTAATCTGATGGTGTGCACTGCAGGGCTTCCCACAACTATGGCAAGAGATGCCACTCATTTATATTGAAAAATAAAAATGGAAATTTTACATTTTTCCTTTTTCTGAGTGATTGCAAAACTAATAACCACATTTGCATTTGACCTGAACAATGATTGTCTAAACAATAGTATGTAAGATTCAATAACCTTTAGAATTTAGTATACTTTAACTGATATGCAAATAAAGAATGAGTATATATATATATACACACACACACACACACACACACACACACATTCTAAAAGACATAGTGCAGGAAGCAAGCATGAAATGGAGGGGTGAATATTTACAATGTATTATTCTCTTAGTCTAAAAGGAATAAAGAACGGGGGGGACGGGGGAAGAGGCAGAGGAGGAGGAAGAGGAAAGAAAGAGGGTTTAGAACTTATTTAAGTTTAGCATTTACATTTGAGTTTAGAAATTCCAAGATATTTGTGAAATGAGTTCAGACATATTTACACTTTTTAAATTTGAAAAGGAGCAAATTAATAAGGGGGACCCTTTATTAATCTAAAGGAAATTTTATATCAGTAAATCATCTTGGTCTTCATGCCACATTGTGGGAAGAAGGGCACACAGCCTGGATCAACGATGACAATGTCAACTTTGCCTCATATTAAGAGAGTTGCTTTGTCTGTGAGTCTTTATTTTTTTTTCACTTACAAATGTGTTCCCATCTCTCTGACAGAGTTTGGTTATGTTCAAAGTAGAGTGTATATCAAAGTATTCCACAAAATTTTATTATTTTTTTAGTAAATCACACATAATAGAATAGAAATGGCTTGTGCTTGCCACACCACTGCTGGTAAGAAGTGTGATCTAGTGCAATTTCTCTCTTCTCTAGCAGGTATAAAGGAGGGAGAGGGTTGTGATAGACAGGATATGTGGTCTCTTCCCATTCAGAGCCTTGGGTATGTTAGGCAGAAATTATAGTTAGTAGATCTTTTCATAAATTCTCCCATGGACTGGTTAATTTCTAGGGGGAAAAAATAAAGAAATTTTTAAAGAGGGTATTGATGGCCTGAAAGAGTTAATGTAGATTCCTAAACTGCCTGGTGACAGCAAGAGAATAGTGATATTTGGTTGATTATGACAAAGAATCGGATCTTCCCTCATTTGTAGTGCCAAAGTGGCACTGCACAGGCTGTCGGGATCCAAGCACCAGAAGCCTACCACCAAATATTAATTTACCTGTTGTGTGCTTCTAATAACTGACAGCTCTGAATCCCATATCATTTTTGGTGGCCTTCCCACTGACATGTTCTTTGATTAAGAAAATAGCCAGAAAGCCAGTGTGTCCCTAATGTGGCCACCTCAGTTTAACCTCCTTATTATGCTGGAATATTTTCCCCTAAATTAGATTTCCTGTCTTCATAGTGGCAGTTTACATGAATTTAATACATTATAAAATGTGCAGTCCCCTTGAGATTCTGTGATAGATTGTGGCATTTGAAACCCATATTTCCATGGGAAATAAAAGCCTAGGCCATGGCCAAATATTTTATCAACTTAGCATTATCTTGAGATAATGGCACTATTAATGCTTGTCACTTCTGTCTGCTTCCCAGGCATTGTGGTGGCTCTTTTCTGGCTTCTGAACAAGGTACTGAAAGTTTTAGAGCTTTGCACACCTCTAGCAAAGGCCAACCTAGATAGGCACCCTTTATTCCAGGTCGTTCGGCAGATCATCAGGTACAATGGCCCCTCTATCATTTTCCCCTTACTGATCCTGAATCTGATTACCAATTATGCTGCATGGGATAGGACTGGTATACATTTCAGTTTGGCTGTGTTGGGCTGGTGACGGGGAAGGGATGCAGCATGGATGGGATCCCTTACTATAGGATGGCTGCAGGCAGGGGAGAGGGTGAGAAACAGGCAGAAAACAAATCCCTGGGACTCAGCACAGTGAAACCTGAAGCCTTGAGATCATCATATTACCAGCTAGAAAATGTCAGGAGCTCCCAGATAAATTGAAAAGATATATTAGAAGTAAATCTTTTATTGGTTTATTCAGTTCCACTTGACCACATGGAGAATACAATAAAAAGTTAAGAATTGTAGAAGTACATGCAGTAGGTTAGCTCTCTCACCCTCTTAAGTATCCATCCTCTCTGTGTTTTAATTGTTTGTCCAAAACCTGGGTACCTACAGGTGGAGTGTTATTTTTTTACTTTCTAATTTTATCCATCTTTTTTTTTTTTTAGCAGCAGGGTTTGAACCCAGAGGTGCTTAACCACTGAGCCATATCCCCAGCCCCTTTCATATATTTTATTTATATATAGTTCTCACCGAGTTGCTAAAGTTTGCTTTGAACTTGTGATCCTCCTGCCTCAGCCTCCCAAGCCACTGGGGATTACAGTAATGTGCCACCATGCCTGGCATCTCATCTTTATTTCTTGTCCTATATTTTCCCAAGATAAAGCTTATGTCAACAAGAGTTACACTGGTCCCTAAGGGATTCAGGAAGTTATTTCTTAGTACACATTTCTGTTTTGCCCTTGTTTTTAAATTCTGAGGTCTTAATAGTCACTGGGGACTATTACTAAGCTGTGCCCTGTATAGTGGCCGAAAAGCAGTAATCAATTTCCCTATCTTTGTTATCATTACAATTGTGATCCAACAGTAACTACATAAAAACACACAGCAGTGTTCTAGTTTTCAGGAGAGTGTTCTGTTAGGCTGAGCCTTCGCATGATACTCCAACAGGAAAAAGCTTTGAAAGATCTGAAATCAAACCAATTACTTGGAGACCATTTTCATCGTTTGCATGTGAAGGGCAAAAGTTTAAATTTAATCATGTCAAAATATAACAAAAATAATAATAAACCAAGAAATCTGGTTTTAATGAAACATCATCAAATTTAGGAAAGGACCAATGTAAGTTTATCTCATAACTGCCATGAGTCAGTCCTTCCACTGTTGTGTTCTGGATAGTGTCAAATGATTTGAACTAGAATCCCATTTTCATTTTCTGAGGAAATGTGCTCACAAATACTGTCATGTGCAAATAGTTACACAATTTATATTCATTTAAAGGAGGTGACAACATTTGTGCTACCCTGCTCTTGGTAAGAATTTATTTTGCTTATAATTGTAAGTAAAGAAGGAGGAATAAAACCAGTAGTATTAACGTCTTACCACAAACTTTAGCACTCATGATAGGTACCAGAAATTTCTCTGAAGGAATGATAGTAAACTTCATGAGTCACACCAAGAAACATGCTATTCTTCTATTAAACATTGTGCTTGCAGCACCACATGGGTTGCAGGTCAGTTCTTTAGGAAGTACATTCTGGAGCAGAGATTGGTGGAGATGAAGTTTATGGAGGGGAGGGGCTCTTCAAAGAAACACAGGGCCTAGTCATAATGAAGAAGCAGGAATATTTAGAGAGAAGAGTTGAACTGTAATGGAATCCTGGCCTTAACAATAGTATCAAAATCTCTAGAGCTGGAATGCTGCTTAAGGTCATCCCAAAATGGGTCAAGGGGCTAGTCATTTATACTCCTATATGGACCAGCACTGGACGTAGACTGCCCTGGGAAGGTCAGTATACTTTCTTTAGCTGAGAACAAGTTTAGGAGACAGTATGTATAAGAAAGAGGCAGCATAGAAGATTTGGGAATACATGGGCTTTGAATTTAAACAGATCTAGGTTCAAAGATCGGATCACCAATTATGACAACCTGGCCAAATACCTTAACCTTTGGAAGTCCCTGCTCCCTCTTGTGAAAATGAGAATAAGAATATCTCCTTTAGTCTGCTGCCATGATTATTAACTAGGACAACGCATGTGCACACACACACACACACACACACACACGCACACGTATTTAGATAGATAGATAGATATAAATTGCTAAAGTTGGCTTTGAATTTGTGATCCTCCTGCCTCAGCCTGGCATTACATCTTTTTTCTTGTCCTATACTTGTTATATATATATATATATATATATATATATATATATATATAGAGAGAGAGAGAGAGAGAGAGAGAGAATGTTTGCGATCACAGCTTACACATATTAGAAGTACAGTAACTATCAGTTCTGCAATCTTGACCATTTCTCCCATGCAAAAACATAACTAGATAACTAGTTAGCTAATAAATACCTTTTATGTATCTTGCTAACCATTATTCTAACAGTGTTAGAATAAAGTCAAGGGACTGGGGATATAGCCCAGTGTCAGAGTTCTTGCCTAGCTTGCACAAGGTCCTGGGTTGAAACCCTAGTACCACAAAAACAAAAATAAATCAAAAGAATAAATTTAAGACATACTCCTTGTCTTAAAAGAGTATTTAGCACCTAGACAGAACAAATAAAACTAACACATAAAACTACAAATGATAACATTAAAAAATCATTGAATATTAAATAAAGTGTACAATTCCAGGAAAAGATCAATGGCAGACAGACTAATCAGGCAACAAACAAACAAAAAGTGATCATGGAAGTCATAGTTATGGAGCTGGGACTTGAAGGACAGGTTAAATTTAAATGCTTGGCAGGAGAAGTAAAGGATTCTGAATGAGGGAATCCTTATTGAAACAGATGAGAAAGAGCTGGGCTTTCTCTGACTTTAGTGTCATTGTGTATTTGGAACCATACAATTTTGAATAGCCATTCATAAATTGTGACCCCTGCAGTTCAGCCTAATCCCTCTAGAGCTGTTGCAAAGCTGACTCTCTTTAACCTATTAAAATAACACAGGGCTAGTGAAAACTGAGATTGTAGGGGAGAGAGGGAGAGAACCTAAGGTTTATTTAGAGGGCCACACATTGATCCCTCACGTCTGTTGACTTTCATGTTATATCTTACTCCCCCACCAGAAGAGTCACCTGACACCTAAACCTGGTTTATGCAACTACTAAAATACTTAGTCATGGGCTAAATTGCATTAGCATGAGTTGTATGCAGATAAGCTCAATGCATGCCTCCTGCACACTTGTACTGGCCTGCTCCTGTTAGAACCCAAGGGACAGGGACCACCTGCCATTCATTTGTGTATTCCCAGTTGGCTTAAGCTTTTTTTTTCTGCTACTATAACCATTTACAACAGACTGGAAAATTATTAATAATAGTTTCTTTGGCTTCTGATCATAGAATCTAGGACGGCAAAGATCCTGGGGTTATATTTGGTGAGGGCTGATTTGCTGCAGAGCAATTAAATTGCAACATGAAATTTGGAAGGGACATTTAAACCATAGCACCTAGCATCCAGCATAACATGATTACCTAATTGGAACTGGATAAAATGATTTGATGACAGTGAATGGATTTTCCAAATCATAGCAAACTATAAAGTAAAAGAATAAAAAAATCAGACCTTTGGAAAAATTATAAAAGACCTTGAGAAATAGATAAAGTGTTTAGATTCAATTAATAATAATTGTGATTTTTGCATCAGAAGAAATGGATATAAGCAATGTTGTTTAAGTTAGGATAGTCTTATACCAAATTTCAAGATAGAGGAGACTATAAAAAAGCCACGTGACTGACAAAATTCTGTCAGCAATGGACAAAGAAGAGTAATAACACAAAGACGTCTCCAAGATGAGAGGTCAAGACATAAAAAATTTCCTTCTGACAGGCACAAATCCAACAGTTGAAACCAGTATACGAAATGTGTTTTTCAAGAAGGAGAATTAGAAGAAGAAAAAAACAAAACTAAGAACTAAGCTTTGGGACATACTCACAGCTGGTCAGACATAGAGGAAAAAAACGAAATCTGTCATTTTCTAGAAATCAACAGAAAGAAACAGTTAGAAATTACCAAAAGGCCCACGGTAGTCAAAAAGTCACTGGACTTTTAATAACAAGAAAATCCGTGATGCCCTTTGAGAAAGTGATATTTTGGGCTGTTGATGGGATTGGAATGCTAAAGGTGTGCAACGGAATAGGTGGAAATGTGGAGGCTTTGGGTGCTGTGATTATATATAGTTCTTTGTTCAAACACCAATATATATGTTGCTATGAGGATTATTTTTCTTTAATTTTTTTTTGTATCAGGGATTGAACACCAGGGTGCTTAACTACTGAGCCACATCTTCAGCCCTTTTTATGTTTTATTTTGAGACAAGTTCTGACTAAGTTGCTTGGGGCCTCACTAAATTGCTGAGGCTGGTTTTGAACTAACTTGCAATCCTCCTGCCTCAGCCTCTGGAGCCACCGGGAATTCAGGCATGTACCACCACACCCAGATCAAATAGTACATTTTTAATAAAGCAGATTATCCTCCATAATATGGATGGACCTCATCCCATAAATCAAAGCCTTAAGAGAAAACACGATGTCCCCAGATGAAGAAGGAGATCTGTCTCCAACATGTCTTCAGACATAATGTCATAGAATCTTCCTTTCCTGGTTCTCCAGCCTGCCTGTCTGCACTATGAGTTTGAGAACACAGTAGACATTTCCTCAAAATAAGTCATTCTCTACTTCTACATTCTAGTGATTCTGTTACTCTGAGGAATCTCTCTCATAGAGGTCTTAATCATTAATTTGAAACATTTAAAAGAGAAATATGGTATAGGAGCAGGAAAATAAAATACTATTGTTTCTGAAATATATAACATAAACCTGAGAGTAAGATGTCTCCAGATTATGCTTTGTCACCCAGATCCTTTCAAATGATTGAGGATGAAAAATGACACCATCCAATGAGGCCAAATCCACCTAAAACAAAAACCACATGCAAATCAATTCGGCCATGATGTAATGGCCCACTCTGATCCCAGGGCTTCTGTGAATAATCTTTTGGATAAAATGTGTATATCTAAAATCACTGTGCTTCACTCGCTGTTATGCATTTTCATTGCCAATGTGTAGTACCACCTTGTTATATACAAGATTTCTATATCCTCATCTCTGTTATGCTCAATGACTTTTTTCCCACAGCATAATAATGTTCAGGTCATGTGTCTTTTCTCTGTAAGATTACATAGCAAAGTAAAGAATTTTAAACTTTACTGTACTATATTGTCATTGTTTTTTACTCACATATATCTCATACCAGACTGTGAATTCCATGAGACCAGAAACAGTGTTTAGTAGCATGCTAATAATTACTCAACAGATCTTTGTTCTATAATAGAATAAAAGAACAAATTAGTAAAGTCTTTTTCCTTTTGGTATTGGGAATTGAACCCAGGAATATTCTACCACTGAGCCACATCCTCTTCCCCTTTTTATTTTTTTTATTTTGAGACAGGGTTCTGCTTAATCGCTTAGGTTCTTACTAAATTGCTTAGGTTGACCTTGGACTTGGGATCCTCCTGCCTCAGCCTCCTGAATCACTGGGATTACAGTTATGTGCCATGTACCCAGCTTGAATAAAGTCTTAATACAACAATCAATACCTCTATCAATTAACTCTTAAAAAGTATACTCAAATTGGAAAACCTCTGAGAGAGTTAAAACAAACAAACAAACAAAAAAACTCAGAATTACAGTGAAGTACTTAACATGGGAAATTATTGTTGTCAACCTTAGGCTCAAAGCAAGAAGGTAAAGGAGAGTTTACTAGAATCTTGAAAGAAGGAGACTCAGAGGTAGAACAGGTGATATGGCAGGAGTAGTGGGTATTGGTGCATGGACAGAGCCCACTTGTAATTATCTGTCTCTAGGGGAAAGTCACCAGATAAATAAATGTCTTTATTTCTCTTGCTCCTCCCTCTGATACATCCTGGGGCTTTCCAATGGCTGGTCCCAATTGGAAGCAAGAAGACAAGAGAACCTCTGGATACTTCCCTGCAGGCCAGCTCCTAGGGAAGAGAGCAGAATACAGTTAAGAGGGAAAGCAGATACCTATTTGGCTTAGCTTTTTATGTCTGAGATGTGGAAATTTCCAAGCCTATCTTCTAGTACTAAGTTTTGCAAATTGAATCTCCCAAACATTTTTTCTCATTTTCTTTTTTTTTGGCTGGGAATGCCTTTTTCTACTATCCCATAAGGTAATTAAATTAATTCTTCAAGATCTGAGTTAGAAATATTTCTCCTGATACTTTATCTGATCCTATCCCCAAAGATATTAGTTGTAATATATACAAATGACACTGTAGCATTTTATTCAGAGTAATTGTGATGGTAGAAATAGTCATAGTAGCTTACACCTTAGTAAAGAAAATGTTGTCTGCTGGGTACTTTCTTTTGCTTTAAGAATACCCAGGCTTAACCTCATTTAATCTTCACACCAACCCATAAGGCATATTCAAGTTTTACAAATAAGGAACCTAAAGATTAGAATTTATTTTATTTACCTTAGTCCTTACAGATGATATGTGATAGAATAAGAATGTGAATCCCTGTCTCATTCCAAATCTTTTGCCTTTTAATCACCCTCTGCCACTACCATGTCTGTCCACCCAGTAGGCTACTGGGTCCATAAGGGAAAAATTTATATCTTTAAACTACATTTTTAAACTACAGCAACTTGCATAGCATCTACTCCATAACAGACATTTCTGAATGTTCCTAGAATTAAATATTAATGATGCAGAGAAAACAAACTAAATAGGCTTATAGAATTAAAGCACATTTATCAATAAAAGAATCCAAGATATAAAACAAAGGAAAAGCAGGCAAAAGCTAAGGACACAAAATATTCCTTTTCCTGGACATGTAGTAGGTTTACTTTGATCCACTTCTGTCAGCTGGATTCAAGATAATATTTCCTCACTATTTTGCTAAGAGCCATGCAATCGACTTCTTTTTTTCTTTTTTTTTTTTTTGAGTTTGAAATAGCCAGCCTCCTTTTCCTCCAAAAAGTCTTTTCCTGAAGCAAAACCCTCCCTCCTGCAGCAAAGCCTCTCTTCTAGTTTTGTTCTACTAGTTATTTGTTCTACTAGTGTCAGTCCCTTTGAGTTTCTCTCTGGATCAGATCTAGAACCAATAACTCCTCCTTCTTTTGAATGGCTGAGCTAGTTGTCCCTCTCAGTTGCACTTGCTATGTTGGGGGCCTCTGCAGTCCTGTCCTTTATCTCAGCTATTTCAATAGCCTCCTCCAGCAAAAGCTGGTTGAATTCTTAAACAGGTTGAGTTTTTTTTGTTTTGTTTTGTTTTTAAGGTGAGGTTATTTTGGTACAGGACAAATATCTTCCATAAAAAGTAAGTCATTTTGCTATAAGCAAGTCAACTCCATAAGCAACACAGACATAGAACTCAACTTCAGTGATAAGTAGGTAATGAATCCAGTAATTCTGCATTTAAGATACTGAGAAAGTCTTGAGCATATTTCAGACCAACTGCCTATTTGGTGAAGAAATCCCTATTATAACAAACTGGGACTTAGTAGTCCATGATGAAAACCTTTCCTGTTTTGAAAGAAGAATCTAGTTCTGTGTTGGGTGCAGAGCTGCCTCAAATTAAACCGAAGTTTGCTTCTCTTGAAATTTATGACTCATTCTTTTAAGTAATGCTTACTGACTGCTCGATTCACTGGCAGTGTGCTATGTTTGAGGATTTCTACTTATTCATCGACTAAAACTAAATGCAACAGTTCTGCCTAATTGTCTACGAAATTACATGAGAAGTCTGAAATAAAAAAGGTGGAGAGTCCACTGGTGGGAGCATTAGGATGCAACATGTTGTCACGGAAAGAGAAGGTGAGGAAACATCATTTCCACATCCTAAAATAGAAAGCCATGATGCATCAAAAAAGGGTAGGAATGGAGAAGACATGAGGGGGTAGGTAGTCCATGGCCTGGGTTGAGCGTGAATAGGATGGTGAAAGCCAGATGCAATAAGTTAGAGATGAGCTATAAGATCAGAATGTATGTTGAAATGGAAGCAAAATAAATCTTTGCATAATTATAGATCTTGAAATTGACACATTTCACGACTTTCCTCCATCTCTCTTTTCCACATAGTAGCTATTTTTCATTTGTCTGGTAGGGCTAGCCCTACAGAATGTCTCCTGCAGCTCCCTCATTCCTCACCGCCACCCACCAAACCCCATGGATATTGGTGGAGTCTGAAATTAGCAGGGCAGCAGGTGGAGATAGGACACCATGTTGCCAGCCCACCAGGACTGCCTTGTCACACAATGACAATGACACAGCTTTGTATAATCTACTCAGCAGTCCTCCTCCCTCTTCTGTTACAGAAATAGATGCAGATAAAATGTTCTTATTGCCACCAAGTAGGAGTGGCTTTCACAGAAAGCAAGTACTTTTACATAATTCCTTTCAGGAAAAAAAAAAGATTAAAGATCCAGTGTGTAAAATCAACGTCATTATTTTTGGTAATAGATTCTCAGATCTAAAAAAAATAAAAATAAAAAAATACATCCTAGATATTGGATCATCCCTCCTAGTGGCATGAAAACATATTACATTGCTAACTTTCTTTATCTACTATATTTATTTATCTTATTATTCATCTTTATTTATTACCTATATCAAAGTTCCTTACCTTATTACCTCCATCTGTGACCATAAGCATAGATGAAGTTATTAAGTCTGTGTTTCTATAATTAGATTTTATTGTATTTTCTCAAACTTTTCATACCCTCTTGTCCCCTCAGCCTACTCCATTCAAGCTGTTCCAATGAACCATTTCCATTGAGTTCATGAATGACATAGGTGAGTACTTCTGGTTTTTTTCTTTCAACTTAAATTTAATTCATTTTAATCATAGTAAGTACTGCTATGGTTTACTCTCTCTGAGATTTATCATGAAATTTGATTGCCTTTTCACAGTACTGGAAGGTGAGCCGAGTGGGAGGTATTTGTATTGTGAGGTACAGCCTTCTAGGAAATGGATGAACTTATGGGAGTTTGGCCCATCTGTTCCACACGCATCTGCTTCCCTTCTGCCTTCTGTCAAGAGCTGAAGCAGTATCAAGCCTTCACCAGATGTAGCCACCTGATATTCCCAACCTCCAGAACCACAGGCCAGAATCAACCTCTTTTCTTTATAAGTAACCCAATCTCAGATATACTTTTATAGCAACACTAAACAGATGAAGACAAGTATTAGTGCAATAACATTAAATAATGCATTGCCACAGTCTGGCTGGGCACAAAATCACGAGCCACTCAAGCAGGAACAAACTTTATTTCCAAAACTCCCGCGAATGCCACATACGCGGCCTTCTCCTGGGACACACTACAGCAAAAGGAAATCCCTCCTCCGGAATTCCCTCCTACTGCACTTCCCCAACCAATGGGAACTCTCCAGGAGTCCGGCAAGAGCTCCAAAGTAGCAGGAGGAGGCGGACAGCAGGGGTCTAATCTCCAATTGAATGCACATCTTAACATAATCATTATCATCTCAATGGCTTGCTGGCATCACCTTTCAACCAAAAATGCCATGTGTCATTCCTACTTGGCTATGGCTCTCAGCAATGCATAATATGGCAAATGAAATGTTCTCCCTAACTTCAACCCTGTTACCTAATTTTTATCCTTATAGTAAATTTCTATGCAATAATTTTAGCCATGCATCTAGAAATATTTAATACATGATGTTTTTTTTACATTTTCTTTAAATGTTCGCATGAACTCTGCTGCTCATTTCTTTTTTTCATTTATTATATGTATTATTTGAATGTCTGTGTCCATCCAGAATTCACATGTTTAAATCCTACCCCTCCCCTAAGGAGATGGTGTAAAAAGAATGAGTCTTTGGCGGGTATTGGGGTTAAGAGGGCAAAGCTTTATATTAGTACCTTTTTAAGGATTTGTACCTTTTCATAAGTTGAGGACACAGGTAGAAGGGACTATGAACCAGGAAGTGGCCTCACCAGATATGAACTCTTCCTGCTCTTTATTTTTGGATTTCTCAGCCTCTAGAACTGTGGAGAAATAAAATTTCTTCTGTTTAAATGTTACTCAGTTTATGGTTATTTTGTTATAGCTGCCTGAAGAGACTAGGACACTTTTCATTGGACATTATTCCATATATGTACATAAGAAAAATTTCTTACAATCCCTTCTTCTATTGTGTGTTTCTACATAATATTCTTCTCCTTTTAGTAAACATTTTAGTATTTTTAGACTTTTGCTATTACAAGTGATTCTATAATAAATAACTTGTACATATGTCATTTCACATATGTTGGAGATTGTAAATTATTTTGAAATAGAATTGCTAGCTCAAAGGATACATGTATTTTTTATCTTTGCTATATATTGTTAAATTTCCCTTAGTATATAAAGCATGCCATTTAAATTGTTGCCTAACACATTTATCAACATGATGTGCTGTCAATCTTTTTGATGTTCCCCATTTTAAGAAATGGCATCTCACTACCATTATAACTTTAGTTTCCCTTATCCTGAGTAACTTTGTGCAGCTATTCACATATTAATAGCCAATACATGCTATTTTCTGTGAATAATACATGCATTCTCTTTCCCTATTTTCTTACTGAACTTTTGGGTCATTGGATTACTGATTGGCTAACATTCTTATATAGTAGAAAAATGTCTTCTGTCTATGAGTTGCAAATATTTCTTCCAACTTATCTTCTATGTATTTTCCTTTTTATGGTGTTATATCCCATGATTTTTAAAATCTTTGTTGAGGTAAATGTATTAATCATTTCTCTTATGATTTCTCTGAGTCTTATTGAGAAAATGTTTCCTTGATATAAGATTATGTAAAGAAAATCCCTCAATGATTTTGTCTTTTACCTTAATATTTCATTTTACCAATTTGCCTAGTCAGATTTTTCTCATTATTTTTCATTTTCTGAATATTGCTGATAATTCTTGCTTATTTGTTTTTTCACATATAATTTAGAATCACATTGAATGTTTTCTAAAATAATTGTGCAGTTTTTATTTAGATCGTGAAATTTCTGGGTTAATGTAGGGAGATTTTGATGTTCATCTTACCGTGATGAATTATGGTATTTATTCCCATTTGCTGAAGCCTTTTTCTCAGTAGCATTTAAAAAATATTTATTGTTTTTGTAGTTTTCCATTTGTTTTGATGGAACCCAGGAACTCAGGCATGCTTGGTGAGAGCCCTAATACTGAGCTATATCCTCAGCCCCTAAACTTTTTAAAAATATAAAACCTACTCATATCTTATTGATAATATGCCCAAATACTTTATTATATTTATTGCTACCATAAGTGGAATTTTTCGTTTACATTTTTAAATTTGTCATTTGAATGTAAATAATACAGTCAAATGCCAATGTGAAGTTTTACATATTAATTTTACTCAGAGACAAACTATTAGAATTGTTTTATTAATTCTATCTATATTGTGATGGCATTCCCTTTGGTATTGTAGGTATGAATGGCGGTTTTACCTCCTTTTGGGTTCATATACCTTTTGCTATGGTCTAAATGTGGTTTGTCACTGCCAGAATTCAAATTGAGACTCCATTCCCCAGTGAAGCAGTACTGAGACGGTGGATACTTTAAGGAAGACAATTGGTCATGGGGACACCACCCTTGGAAGGATTAATTATTGTCTAGCAGAAATGGAATAGACCTCAAGAGACTAAATTAGTTACCCTAAGAGTGAGACCATCCCACATGCTTGTCCTTTTATGCATAAACCATTTACTACGTTCACATACTCTTCTGCCATGTTGTGCTGCTCACCACAAGGCCCTCACCAGAAATTGATGTCAGTGCCATGCTCTTAGACCACCAGAACTATATAAAGCTAAATGAACCTCTTTTCTTTATAAAATACCCAGTTTCAGGTATTTCATTATAATAACACAAAATGAACTAAGGCAATTCTATTTTGATTTCTCTTACCTAATTTCTTAGCCTAATGTTTTAGGACAATGCTAAATAATAGTAGTGTTAGTGAACATACTTGCCATATTCATAACTTCGTGATCTAACTCATATTATTTTCGGATTAAGTATCATACAATTTAACATGATGACATTGGTATATTTTATCATGTTAGGAAAACATCATGTATTCTATGCTATTTTTATCAAGAATATTTAAGGACATGAAAATGTTATCTACTCTGATTTAATCATTACATACTATATACATGTGTCTAATTATTATACTATAGCTGATATATTTGTGAAATTAAAATAACAATAAAAATAAAATAAAGAATGGGTATGAAAATTTATTCAAACATTAATATTTATGATTTCATGACTTTTTGCACGTTTCATGTATTCATATATTTAAACACATTAGGAGATTTTTTTAATGTTTTACTTCTACATATTTAGTATAACCCCGACTTTATCATGGTATTGTGTTAAGACTTTTACAACAACAAAGACAACTTTCATGAAAGATCTCCATGCTTCACTACATTTTGTTTTATATCAATGCCCATACTTCTATTTACAATTATTCTTAAAAAAAATTGACCACTTTTGCAAAATATGTAGAAATTCAGTTAAAATATTAAAGTATTTCACAATGTTATTAAGTTCGTAATGGAGCTGGGAAAAATGAAAATCCTCATTGGTCAAATGTTATAATAAAGGTCAGAATGTAGATGACAGGGTCCATGTGTGTGTAGCTGTCTCTTTTGGTAATTTACAAGTTTTTTCTGATATTAAAAGAAAGCATTTTATTGAAGCTGCTACTCCTCTGATCATGATTTAATATAAGAACTATAAGATTTATCAGAATCGTAAACTTTGTTTTCTTACATAGTTTGTTACTTTATCTGACCATTGATAAAGTTAGTATATAGAATGATTTTTCCTCTTTCTCATTTTCTCTCTCCTTCACCATCAATTTTGGCAGATTATCCATACATTATCTTTCTTAGGATTTCAATTTTTTCTTTTAAATTGTTTTATACTTCTGTTACTTGATTTATCGATTTTATGTGTATATTTTACCCCATGACTACACATTATTTTAAAAAAAAAAACACTTTTTTCTTTCATGTACATACTTTCCCCTTCCTTCCTACTTTTCAATGACTTATTTATTGTCAAGATTTATGTCAATTGCTTTTTACTCTGTAACTATAGCCTCCACATTTGACAATCAATTAGTCTTGAAATCCTAATTAATCTTCCAATCACAGCCTCAATCACAGTCTTACAATTCTATTTTAGTCCTACGTTCTTAATTCTCTTGTCCAGGATTTTCACTGTAGTTTTCTATTCATCTACTTTCTTAGTATGCATTTTTAATTAACACATATTGAATTATACATATTAATGGGATTCGCTGTTTTATTTCCATCCATGTATGTAACATGCATTGATCATGTCCATCTACCATTCTTCAATCCTTCCCAAACCCCAAGAACTTCAAGTCCCTAGTAATCACTGTTCTACTTTTGGGTCAACTTGTTTTTTAGATTTCATATGTAAGAGAGAACATGTAGTACCCATCTTTCTGTCTGGCTTATTTCACTTAACATGATGTCCTCCAGTTCCAACAACTCTATTTAAATGACAGGATTTCATTATTCTTTATGGGTCAATCATACTCTATTTTTCACCATAGACCATGTTTTTTAGACACTTTGGGAGTAGTAGGATTCATTATGCCATATTGGTACATGCACATAGCGTTACTTGTTCAAGCCCATTCCTCAGCACCTTTCCTCCCCCTCCACCCCTTCCTCCCCACTCTGCTTGTTCTGTTCTACTGATCTCCCTTCTATTATTGCTACTGATATTTTAATTAGCACATTATAAATATATGTGCACATATATGGTTGATCATGGTATATTTGTCCACAGACATAGCGTAATTTGGTGGATTTTATTCCCTAGTACTTCCACATGCCCGTCTCTCCTCACTCCCTCTCTGTCTCCTTACTCTACTCTATTGGCCTTCCTTCTCTTTTTATAAGATCCTCTTCCATTTTTTTATTATGTATTTTTTTATTATTCCATTTTTTTATTATTTATTTTTAGTTATCCATAGCATTAGGATTCATTTTGACATGATTTGCTCTAATTCAGTCTCCAGTACTTCCTCTTTCACTCTCCTCCTCCCTCCATCCATTCCCCTGTTCTCTGCTCTACTGAGCTTTCCGCTATTTACTTAAAGACTTTTTTTTTTTAAATTAATGCCTTGTGGATATACATAAAGGTGAGATATGCTGTGGTATATTCATATATTCCCATAGGATAGTTAGGTCAGATTCATTTCACTGTTCTTCCCTTCTCCTTTCACTACTCCCTCCTGTTCAATTCCCTTCTTCTTCTCCAGTGATCTTTCTATTTTGATGGAATTAACCCCCACGTAATTTTCTCCCCCACCCCTATTTCAAACTAGGTTTGCATATCAAAGATTTGACCTTTAACTTTCTGGCTCTGTTTTTTTTTTTCACTTAGCATGATGAGCTCTAGTTTCACCCATTTACTGGAAAATGCTGCAATTTCTTTATATGTCTGAGTAATACTCCAATGTGTATATATAACACATTTTCTTGATCCATTAATTTGTTCAAGGGCGCTAGGTTGGTTCCATTGTTTGGCTATTGTGAATTTTGGTTCTGTAAACACTGATGTGGCTGCATCCCTATAATATGCTGATTTTAGACCTTTTGGAGAGGAGTGGGATAACTGCCACATATGGTGGTTCCATTCTAGTTCTTTTGAGGAATCTCCATGCTGCCTTTCCAGAGTGGTTGCACTAATCTGCAGTCCCACCAACAATGTTCGAGTACAACTTTTCCCCCACATTCTTGCAAACATATATTATTATGTGTATTCTTGAAAATTGCCATTCTGACTACAGTGAGGTGAAATTTTAATGTAGTTTTGATTTGTGTTTTCCTGATTGCTAGGAGTTTCAACATTTTTCATGTGTTTATTGGCCATTTGTATTTCTTCTTTTGAAAAGTGTCAGTTCAGGGCGCTGGGTTTGACCCTCAGCACCATATAAAAGTAAAATAAAGATATTGTGTCCACCGAAAACTAAAAAATAAATGTTAAAAAATTCTCTCTCTCTCTTTAAAAAAAAAAGTGTCAGTTTAGTTCTTCTGACTACTTATTAATTGTGCTATTTGTTTCTCTGGTGTTAAGTTTTTTTGAGTTCTTTATACATTCAGGATGTTAATTCTGTATCTGAGGATTGGATGGTAAAGATCTCTTACTCTGTAGTTTCTGTCTTCATGGTCTTAATTTTTTCCTTTGCTGTGTAGAACCTTTTTTAATTTGATGTCATGCCATTATTGATTCTTGGTTTTATTTTTTGTGCTTTTCCTAAAGTCTTGTTAAGGAAGTTGATTCCTGTGCCAGAATGTTGGAGTGTTGCCCCTGTTTTCTTCTAGCAGTATCAGTGTTTCTGGTCCAATCCCTTGATCGTTGATTCACATAAAGTTGACTTTTGTATAGACACCATGTTTTCTTTATCCAGTCCTCTGTTAACAGTCAGGCTGATGCCATATCTTAACTATTGTGACTAGTGCCACAATAAACATGAGCATAGAGGTATCTCTTTTTAGATATACCCAGGAGTGGGAGAGCTGGATCATATATATGGTAGTCTTATTTTGAAATTTTGTTGTTGTTGTTTCTTGTTTTTCTCTTTCTTTACCCTTTTTTCTTTTTCTTTTCTTCTATTTTTTTTGACAATTTTTTTGACAACTTGTTCCTCTGTTGTCTCAGGCAGGCTAGACCTGAACTAACTAACCCTCTCTTGCTTCAGCCTCCAAGGAGCTGGGATTAAAGACATGTACCACTGCACCCAGTGGAGAGGAGATTCCATACTGTTTTCTGTAGGAGTTGTACTAATTTAATCCCCAACAACAGGATATAAGAGTTTGTTTTTCTTCACATTCTTGCCAGCACTTTTTTTAAAAAAAATTAGTTATTCTAACTTGGATGAGATTAAATCTCATTTTAGCTTTGATTTGTGTTTCCCTGAAGACTCATGACTAATGATATTGAGCATGTTTTAAAATTTTCTTATTGGCTATCAGTGTTTTTTCTTATGAGAAGTGTCTATTCATATCATTTGCTCTATTCATCTATTTTTACTGTTTTTTGAAGAGGTACACAACAATAGGATTCATTTTGACTTGATATCAATCTCTACTAGTGTCTTCAAGAAGGATTTGTGGTAATTCTATTATATTGCATGTTCAAAAATGTTTGTGCCTTTATCTTAGAAAACAGATTCTTCTCTACTATCTTTGAGTATTTCCCATTGACATAAAGAAGTCTAGTTCAGTGTTAACTACCCAAAAATTGCAGAATGTTTTAGGCTGGATTACAAAACAACCAGAACAGTAACTATTGACATTTGTACATATTTGGGAATACAAATTCTCTGTGGAGCTGTTTGTTACTGCTGCTGCTGCTGCTGCTGCTGTTGAAATATTTACTCTTATATTATTTGTTTCTGTGATTGGCATATCTTAAATATATTGTACAATGCCAAAAAGCAAATGATAATCAATGAATACTCAAGCATTATACATGTAGTATTTGGGACAAAAACAAAACTCCAGTCCCTCTGGAATTCCTGCTGTTAAATCAGTGGTAACTAACCTGTGGTTTCTCTCATGGAAATCTCACAAGCAGCCTATCTGCACGGTGAGTCTATACTAAGCCAAGCTATGTCTGCTTTAGAACAGATAATATCTTTCTTCCACTGAAAATCAAAGATTATGAAACATTTGTAACATGAGTTAGTTTTATTTCCTTCCCTAAGTCACATGCTACATTGCTATGCTTCAGTGAATCAGTGGAGATCTTTCCTTTAACTACTAAGGAAATTGATTTGTATTCTAGCATCTCCAAAACACATTGCATGAAAACTGTGCCTTCAATGCCTATGGACTCACTCTTCTGGACATGATTATTGCCTACATACGTAATGGTCTCTGATGAGATGTCAGTGAGCTGTAAAATCTTTAGCGAGAACAACTTTTTTTTTTTTTAATGATGTCAATGAATTTTACTGAGTACTAAGAGCCTGGCATTGTACTTAAGTCCTTTAACACATTTTATGGTTGAAGGACTTAGCACATTTAATCCCCAAAACAAAAATAGGACAGGTACTGTCACTATTCGCATTTTACAGAGGTGAAAATTGAGCACCAGAAAAATTAAATAACCCATTTAGGAAAACACAGCTAGGGAGTGCAGAGCTATAATCTAAAGCCAGGGCTTCTGATTCTACAGCCACCAGCTAGTGCCTGGTATAACAATGTCACTAACACACCCCCCAGAACATATACAAGGGGTGTTTTGACTTATCAAACCACAGATTTACTCCATTTCTTAACAACATTAAAATTACAGTAAAATCAGGGTACTTCATTTAGAACAATAATTTAGTACTTTCAGTTGGTTAAATTTTTCATTCCTCAATCTATTTGGGCACAATATAAATATGTCTAATAAGGTGGTTAAGGAATGAAACGTGGACACACCCCCTCCCCATACACACTTGCGGACTATAGATTGGTGGCACAAATCTGTGCAAAGCTGGTTTTATGCCTTAGGTGATGTAGAAGGCAGGACTGTGCTTAGTTTGCTCTCACTATGCTCTTTGGGAAACTGTAGTAACAGCATCATTATCATATTCTCATGCTTCTCAACTGAGGGCATGATAAAGTTGCTGTGAGTATAATTTCTTCTTGGAGAATAAAACTTTGCCTCTTCTCTAGTAAATTTGCAAAAATGAATAAAAACAAAACAGGAGGAAAAAATAAAGGAGTTGTTCTGAAAAATATGCTCCAATAAAGAAAAGTTAAAAAAAAGAACATTGTTATGAGTTGAAGAGTAATATGTTTGAATAAATATTTATGTATTTTCCACAGTTTTCTTGTTTATGCTTCTGCATGTATCTTGCAGGCAGTTAAAGAAACAACTATAAATCATAAATAAGGAATAAAATGAACTCCATGAAGGTCTCTGATTACTCCATTACTGAAATCCAGCTTAGCAATCATTTCTTTTCCTTCCCAGTGTATTTCTGTAAGCAATCAAAAAAAAAAAAAAAAACTGTAGGATTTATAGAATGCATTTAATATGAATGAAAATAGGACCATATACAGAACTAGAAAGAAATTAATTCATATTTCCTTTCAGCAAAAAAAATGGTATGTTGGGAAGACAACATCTTTCTAAGGACAAACTCTACAGAAGAATTTAAAATAATTTGAGACAAATGACACAGGGAATTTCTGTGGGCTATGAAACAAATCAGATGTTGATGGACTAAGCATTTTGATATTCTTTTCTATTGTTGATTATTGTGTGAACTTTGGGAGGTCATTTTACCCTGGTTGCTTTAAATGATAAAGGTGATTAAGTGAGTGTGAGCCAGTCCAACTGAGAGAGTGACAAAAACAAGTCTACCAGAAGCTGGGTATAGTGGCACAGGCCTGTAATGCCACCTACTTGGAATGTTGAGGCAGGAGGAACACAAGTTCAAGACCAGTTCCAGCAACTTAGCCAGGCCCGGCCTCAATCAATCAATCAATCAATCAAGTCTGGGGATGTAGTTGAGTGCCCCTGGATCAGTCCCCAGCACTGAAAACAATAACAAAAGGAAACCAAATCTACCAAAAACCAAAATATGTGGTTTTGGCCAAGAAAGGCCTTTTGAAAATAGTTTGTAAGAACTACAGAGTTTTCATATCCTAATTGCAACCACAAAAACAAAAAAATACAATAAAACCCAATTCTTCCCTTCATCCACTTACATTTGGCCAAAACCATAACTTTATTATTTGTTTCCCCTAGTTATACAGAGGAAATGTCTATCCCTTGTGTCGGAGAATCTTCTAGGCTACTTTACTTCTATAATTTCCTGTGACCATCCGGGCACACATCTCATCCATTGCAGATATTCACTTTCCAGTTTTAATGCAAGAAACCAAGTGACTCACAAACCATAACTCTGGATTATCGCCTTATAAAAACTTGATCTAGTATTAATCAAAGATTAAATGTAATTTTTAAGTCTATTCAAAATGCATAAGAACACGTGATCATGCAAGATGATTCCAATGTTACTTATTGTGGAAGTAAAATTTCAAATAAATTCCAGTTACTGTCAAATGTATTTTGAAAGTAACTGAATATTGGCTCTGTGTTTGAAAAATAAATCAAGGCTTCTTGAGTCAGTTCACAGCAAGGTGGAAACTAATATCTATTTTTCTCAAATGTGTTAGAGAAGGCCACCAGAAACTATGTTAGGGGACTAAAATTAGCCATTGTAATAAAGCATAAGGCAACACTATCATGTGCTGTCACTGTGTTCCAATATAGGATATGCTTTGATGGGATTTGGTAGTTTTTATGAGTTGGAGTCTTTTGAGCAATGTTTTTTTTTTTCCCCTTTGCCTAGATTATTTAATGCAAAATAACTAACTTCATAGACTTAGTGCTTTTTAATTAAGTATTTGGTATAATGTAAGCACAGTCTTTATATAATTATTAAGGATACACAAACCTATCAAGTATTTATGGAAAGTATGATTAATGTGCCATGTGTTTTTCAACTAAATCTTAAGTTTTATACATAAGAGTTTATGAACATCTCTTTAAATAAAAACAATTTAAGATATGATTGATTAGTCAAAACAACTATGCCAACTCAGAAAATTTAAAATCAATGTGGCAAACTTCATTTGTTACACAATAGAAAAAAAAGAGTGCCTAGTAAGGAATAATATTAAATCCCACATCAAAGTCATTGAAATAAAGATCTTCAGTGAGTAACTATAGAAGAAAATATTACTAATAATGTTCCCTGGAGATTTAAAAAAAACAAATACATGCATCTGCTAAATTGAGTGATAGTCTTCTCTAGAAACTGAATGGTCTTGAGTTTTATGCTATGAATTCTCTGCTAGTTAAAATTATAGTACAATTTGATTAATGATGGACACTGTGAACACATCTTATCTACAAAAGCTCGATTTCCAAAGAGTTATTGCAAGAGGTGTATGAATTCTTGTGTAAAAGTTTTGAAGACTAAATAAATCACACAGATATTTATTGCAAGTTTAAAAATATATCTAAACATTATTGTTTTATATAGCAAAGGTTTAGGGCTGGGGGAGTAGTGCATTTGCCCAGCATGCATGAAACACTGGGTTCAATCTCCAGCACTGCAAATATATAAATAAATAGTATGAATTCATTTACACATGTCTTGCAGAATCAGGGCCCCCAAATTATATACTCTTACATCTCTCAGCCTCCACTACAGATTGATTAGTGTCCTATTTCTAGGCAGGCCAATGGATGGATCATGGATTATGAACATCTCTTTAAATAAAAACAATTTAAGATATGATCAATTAGCCAAAACAAATCAGAAAAATTTAAAATCAATGTGGCAAACTTAATTTGTTATGCAATACAAAAAAAGAGTAATCCTTACTAGTAATCCAACTAAGGAATAATTTTAAATTCCACATAGAAGTTATTGAAATAAAGAAGTGACATGGGTCACTTCAAGGTCAATACAGTTAAGTATACTCAGCACCTACTCCATTTCTCATTTCTGCTCTTGCAATGACCTTGAAGTCCTTGTCTTCTGAGGTCACCTGACCCATACTATCTCCATATGAGTGAGAAAGTAACAATTTGGGTCAAGTAGAATAGGTTTCAGGTTTGTTGACTGCAACACTGAGAGTTAATTAAGCTGACCAGTAAGACAAATAACTGAAGTCACAAGTTATAGTTTTCCTATGTTTTCTCAATCTGTAATTAATAAAAGTATATGTAAGTACTACCACATAGGAATTAGTGATTTTTTTAAAGAGGACTTTGTATTCTAAAACATCAAAAATACAGAACTAAAATATTCATTTAAAAAGAGAAAGTATTCATTGCTTTTTTCTGAGGGAGGGTAACTAGATATTGAACCCAGGGGCGTTTAACCATTGAGCCACATCCCCAGCCCTTTTTATTTTTTACTTTGAGATAGAGTCTCGCTAAATTGCTTGGGGCCTTACTAAGATGTTGAGTTACTGGCTTCAAATTTACAATCCTCCTGAGCCTTTGGGATTATAGGTGTGTGTCACCACACCCAGTTTACATATTGCATTTTACAAAATTGTATTATGGTACAGTTGTGTATATATAGTTGTGCATAAAAGTTCACATTTCTCTGATTGTCATCAATATAATATGTCATAATAAGTGTTATTTGGTTCCAAGTTGAAGCATTAAGAGGAAAATCTGATAAAAATTAAGGTATTAGCCAGCAAGTATATAAAAATATGCTTCACCAGAAAGATATAAATGTTGACAAGGATGTGGAGAAATTAGAAGCCTCACTATTGGTGGGATTGTAAAATGATGCAGCCATTATAGAAAATAAAATGATAGTACCTCAAAAAATTAAACATGGAATTACTCTATGGTCCAGCAAATCCACTAATGGGCATATTCCCCCAAAATTCAAAGAAGGATCTCAAATAGATAGTTATATCTTTATATTCATAGCAGCATTATTCACATTAGTCAAAAGGTGAAACCACCCATGTTTCTATCAACAGACAAAGAAAGCATGGTATATGTTTATGATGGAATGCTATTATACAGCCATAAAAAGGCAGAAAATTTTGACACATGTGATGGGGGATGAACCTTGAAAACATTATTCTAAATGAAATAAGCAAGTCACAAAAGGTCAGATCACTTCTGTGAGGTGCCTGGAATAGTCAAACTCATAAAGACAGAGAATATGATGGCGGTTTCTAGAGACAGGAGCACGAGAGAATGGGGAGGTTTTTTGTTTGTTTGTTTGTTTGTTTGTTTGTTTGTTTAATGGGCATAGAATTTCATTTCTGCAAGATGAAAGCATAGCAATGTGAATGGATTTAATATCACTGAACTATATACTTCAAATGGTTGACAATAAATTTATATTTTACCACAATTAAAAAATAAAAAGAAGACAAAAAGTCATGTGTCAGAATTAAATTAATTCAGTTTTTGGTAAAAACAAAACAAATCTTTAGAAGAAAAGAAGCCTTGATTGTACCAAATCACAAGGTGATTTCCTGAAGTATCCTCCAAATCAGTTCTGAACTATAGCTATGTAGCTGAAATAAGAATAGAAAACAACTGTCTACTACTGTCTGTGTCTATGGTCACTAAAGTTCTGAGTTAAAAAAGTGCTTTCTGGACTTAAATCCCATAGTTTAAATCACAAGATACTTTTAGTGAGTTAAAAACTGTGAGAAATCAGTAGAAAGGGGGGAAAGGCTTTTTAACTTTCATAAACCAGCCTTTCTTAATAATTTAACTAATGGACATTTTAGATTTTACTTAATATCTATTAACTCCTATGTGTCTAAATTTCTCTACCACACTATCCAAAATGCTAGAGTAGCCTCTCCAAAATGACTTGTTAAATTATTATGTTCATTTTCAGTGTGTCTCATTGTTTTACACATGTTTACACTTATGCCTTGAACAGCAATCTGCCATACTTAAATCATCACAACAAACCTTTGACAATGTGTCATCACTATCAGGATTTTATGGGTGAGGAAACAGAGGTTCCAAGAGGTTAAGGAACTTGCCCAGGATCACATGATTAGCAAATGCACATAGCTTGAATTTGAAGCAGGTCTGAGACTCCAGCATCAACCTCTGTGCCGCCATTTATTTTAGAGCACTTTTCTAAAAGCATAGGTCTGAGTCTTCCACAAACTATTCATTTTATAGGGAAAAGCCTACTCATCGTGATCGAAAACAAACACAAAAACCCAACAACTCCAAAAGAGATACTTGAACTTCCAAGTTCCCTCAAGCTAAAATTTCACTTTGAAACATTTAAAAATTAGTTAATAATCTCTGTTGAACTAAAAGTGGGAAAGAGATGGTGAAATATATTTTAAAGTACTATTATGTAGTTTAGAGCATGAAGTAGCAGGGCTTTGGGTAAAGAACTGGGCTAAGAATTCCACCACTAATCAGAAGTTTTCTTACCAATATCCATCAACTTTTTTTATGCCTCAGCTTCATCCTCTGAAAATTGTGAAGAGAGTCCAGACTTGCTTATCTCAAAGATATCTTCCACCCAACTTACAACTTTTCAGTGAAGGTGCCTAGTGGAAGATGAGCAAGGGTGGGGATCTCAAAACAATGGAAGTATTCACTTTAAAAGTGATACATACCAATTTCCTGTACTGAGTAAACATCCTTCTTGCTGCATTTGTGCATAAGCATTTATTTCATTTAAATAAAAATTTATATGCTCAGATGATGCAGGGAGCAGAACAGCTCTCTCAGAAGGGAGAACAGTTCAGAGGAAGTTCATTCTCCTGTGTTTCTGCTGCTGTTTGAGCCATCAGTGCCTGAGACGTGGTTTATAAAGGAGCTCTCCCTCCATCCAGAGTCCTGCTTCCTATATGAGTGGCATCTCACATGCTGGCCAATCTGCCCGTCCTCAAAGATAGAAGAAAAGAGAGGGAATAGTATGATAAAAGGAGACCAAATATGGAAACCAGAATAAAAGAATTAGAAAGAAATAGATAATTGGTCTTTTGCTTCTGAATTTCATATAGAATGGTTATGAATAGTAGAAAAGCCACAGAAAATTTATGTGTGCCCCTCCTTGTCATATCTGTACTAGTTCTACTCATGTGAAATGGAAGAAAAGCTAATAAAAGATAAACAATTGTGGGGTGGGGAGGTAGGTCAATGGTAGATGCTTGTCTAGAATGTGCAAGGCCCTGGGTTTGATCCCTAGAATCATAAAAATAAGAAACTACTGAGACAGATTATGCTTCTATACCATCACAGGGTTTCTATCAAGATGTCAGGTTCAAAGACAGGCAAACAAAAACAAGGAAAATAGGATTCATGTGAAATATGACATATCAAAAAAACTGGAATGGGATAACTGTAGGAAGCCAGCGTAATTTTCTGGCCCTAGGTTACCTTTGCGTAGGGAAAACTTTTCAATCTAACTTATATTTGGATTGAAAATAATACCAGTACTGCATAAAGTATCTGTCATAAGTCAGATGAATATTTCTATAGTCTTCTTTACTCCCAAAATGTCACTGAAGATATTAATACTGCTTACTGTTTTTTTTTAGTCCTCTGCACCACCTCCTTCCATAACAGTGCATTTTAAAATCCAACTGATAACACCCATGTGGTCACCCATGCCTCGAAATCCCAAAGACTAGAGAGGCTGAGGCAGGAAAGAAACAAGTTTGAGACCAGCCTGGGCAACTTAGTGACAACCTACCTCAAAATAAAATTTAAAGGACTAGGGATATGGCTCAGTGGTAGAAGACCCCTGGGTTCCATCCCCAGCACCACAAAAATCAATCAATCAATCAATCAATCAATCAATAAAATTCATATGATACATATTCTTTCCCAAGTTTCAGCTGACACTTGACCACTTGACTGTATCTAAGTGGAAGTACAGCCTCCATGCTGCCTGGATCATAGTGATCCCTTGATTGAGTTGGTAGCCCCTGTATCATTCTCTGTCTCTTGCTCTGTTTTCCCGTACCTCCAGTTTTCTGTTTTTCTCTCTCATTTGCTGTCTATTCTCCTTTTAACCTCATCCTTTCCAAGGCCCCCTTCACTACAAACACCTCGTCCCTACCTTCAAATTCTCATAGTTATGAATCTTGCCATGTCAGATGACCATTTGCTCTCATGATTGCTCATTGACTGCTTTCCGCTCATCTGAATCAGGTTGTGTTTGCTTATCGGTCTAGTCTCTGAAGCTCACCTCATCTTTTTTTCATTCATTTAGAGGGTGGCCATTTGTAAGCCAAGAACTTGGTAGAATCAACCCAGATTTTTGCTTCTGTTTTTGTTTTTATTTTCCTCTCTACCTCCTCCATATCAAGCATGGGAGTTTCCACTAGAAAAATGCTTGCAAACAGGTAGCAAGCATTCCTAATAATAAGTTCATGTCATTCTTACCAAAAAGAGAATGCATCCTTTTCTCCTTTCATCTGACATGGTGTTAAAATAATTTCACACTGTTGCTTTTCCATATACCAGCAATGGAAAACAGGCTCAGGGATTAAGGTAATCTCTCACATAGCAGGAGATTTGTATTTTCTAGTTTTAAAAAGCAAATTCCAGGGTCCCAGTAGATGCCAAGTCATTTATGAAATGTAAGTCTTCAGATTGTATGAGAAATAGAAGCTTCATTCTTCAACTCCAGTCCTATTCTTCTCAGAGATTAACTGTTCAAGCCTTGAACAAGAAGATCTCAAGAGTGAAATATCAACATCTCCAATAGTAAAAGAGTCAATAATTAATTCTCCTTTCTCTCTCTCTCTATGTGTGTATATATACACACACCCCCCCCCACACACACACACACACACAAATCAGGAAGGTCTGGGCCCAGGCTGAAGTAACAGGGACACAATTGCCATGACTCTTCTCTGTTGGGTGTTATGGTGATGGGTGATAAGTACACTCTCTGGCCTCCATCGCTTAACCTGCTGTAACAGATTTCGAGTTCTAAACTGTTACACCCTAGGGTAGATGTTTTGCTCCCAGGAAAAGAAGTAAGAAATCACCAACCTTATAGACGAAGCACATGATATCAAGTGTTTTCTAAGTATGATTACTCTTCAGTGCATGTCAGAGTTACTATAATTGGATTTGTTCTTTCTATATAGGTCAATAGAAGCATAAATATTGACAAAAGAAAATAAATTTCTTCACCCATATGCCATTCAAGGACACCATTTTTTGGCTGGACAGTGAAGGACTCCAAGTAGACAAAGTTAAAATCAGAGATGCACACATTCATGTAGTATTGCTTGTTACAGATACAGACAATCTCTCCCAAATAATTCTGTTGCAAAGAATTCTCTTTGAAATAAATTAGCCAAAGAAGAGAATGGATTAAGAAAAAAAATGAAAGGAAATGAAAAGAATAGAAGAATAAGATGTTATAGAAAACAGATGAAAGAGTAACAAAAAAATGCAGGAAGAAAGGTAGAGAGGGGAGGAAAGGAAAAAGATAAGAGAAAAACAGGAAAGAAAAAAATCTGTCTGAAAGCCTTTTTATATAGCCCATAATTAGCACACTTTTATACATTTAAACTTTGATATCATGCTTTATTAGGGGAAATATGTTTATAAAAGCAAGATCACTTTTTGCTTCTTTCAACCTGAATGAGTCTGATTTTTTTTTTTTTTTTGCCTTAGGAAGTACAGTACTAATCTTTCTAGTGTGTGAAGGTTTCTCTTGCCTGCCCCTCCAGCCAGTTGGAGCCAGTAACATCAATTCCACAAAAAGATCATTGAAGCATAAGAAGCTACTACTTTAGGCCATGTTCGGTGAACCAAGCAAGGTGAGGCATGACTGTAATTCCAACACCTCAGGAGGCTAAGGCAGGAGGATTGCAAATTTGAGGGTAGCCTTGACAATTTAGCAAGATGCCATTTCAAAATAAAACAAAAGGGTTGGGGATGTAGCTCAATGGTAGAGTGTTTGCCTGACATGAATGAGGGCCTGAGTTTGATCCCCAGAACTATACAAAAAAATATTATTGGGACGGTTCTAATTCATCCTTAGTCACATCAGGATATATAAACAATGTTTGTTGAATTAGTGGTAAACCTGAGAAAGAAAGTGGATTTTTGGTCTTTAGGAATAGTATAGCGATGCTATCATAGTAAAAATATTCAAGAAGTAGAGGGGACTATTTTAATTTTTTTGTTCATTTAAAGATATCTTCAGATTAATCTTTACATATTCCATTTAAGCATTAAACACATAATCCTAAAATGCTTGAAATCATGAAATTTTCAGTTAAAAAACTTTCCTTTTCTTTCTTTTAACTGAAAATCCTATAATTTCAAGCATTTCCAGGTTTATTACCAATTCTTCCATAGCATGTGCATCCCATCATGAGTGTGACTTAAGAGAGCTTGAACTCTGAGGTACTATCCATTACCATGGTGTGTGTCTTTTCTGGCACTTAACAAACGTCTCTTATTATTTTATCATATTGCATTCAGCTCTGAATCCTGAAACAGTGGGAAAACTTTTTTTAGTGCATATATTTGGCTCTTGACACACATCACTAAATAATAAAAAATTTATACAAGAACTAATTTAATGTCTGAGTTGCTTTTATGGTTTTGTTAATTTTTATGATAGATAGTTCCTAGAGTTGCATAATGATTAAGAATACAAAGTTTGATTTCAGATAAAGCTAGATGAGAAAACATCCCCAACACTAGTTATTCATCATGTGAATGCTAAATAATTTCTTCAGCCCTCCAGGGTTCAATCTGCTATCTGTAAAATGGGAATAACAATATGGGACATTAGGGTTTAATTTTTTTAATGATAGGTTAAATTATTTGTGTAAGACCTTCAATTTAATATCTTTTGTATGGAAAGAGCTCAATAAATACGAAGTGATTTTTTTTTTACTTTTAGTTTTTGCTCTTTTTCCCTTGTCTTGATTTAACTTAGTAACTTAATAATGATGCATCTTTTCTTTTTTAAAAAATGCTTAATAAAAACTTTTTAAAAATCTTAAGAAACTCTGGAATAGCTCCTTTTGACATTCCTCATATTAATAAGCCCTTGAATTCATCAGGAAATCAGGTAAGGCTTTCTGTTCCTCTAAAATATGCTGTTGGAACCCCAGGTAGCTGCCATGAAATTTCAACAATATAAAAGACAGAATCAAAACCACAAACTTTTAACTTTGGAGATAAGAATTAATATCACCTTAGAGATAAAAGCAGCACAGCTTTGGATTCACATAGGCCATGTTTTAAATTTCACTTTTGCCAAAAGGTATGTGCCTTTAGGAAATTACGTAAGCCTATTTTCTCAACAGTAAAATGTAGAAGACAATTATATCTCATGGATTGATAAACAAATTAAATAATGGCTGTAGTAAATGTAGGTTCTTAGTAAAGTATCTGGCACTTAGTAGATGTTGTATAAATATAGTAAAATATCCAAGAAATAGAAGGTCGAGTATAATCATAAATGTACCCTGGATATTAAACTGTATATTTCAAGCTACTAAGAGAAAAAAATATAGAAAGCTCCATGATGATATCTAAAGGATAACAGAAGTTAAATGCATTGAAATAAATAGAAGTTTATAAATTTATAATTTTTTAAAAGTACAGCTAAGGAAATAACAGAAACACAAAAATCCCAGTGGTTTCATATTTTAGTGTCAACAATAAATTTAATAGCATATAGCTGATTACAAATGGGAAATTATGGCCATGCATGTAAAAATAGTAATGTTACATATATAAAAGTTAGAATGAACTTAGACTGGCAAACATAATGCCAAGATACCAAAGTAAGCTGACCATGAGGGTGTGTACATATACATGTGAGTTCATGTGTCTGTTTCAAACATACAGTGAGAAAGAACAAGACAGCTAACTGTCTGGAAAAATATTGTAGCAAGTCTGGTAGCTAAAAACTGACCTCTCCAAATGATTTATATTTTCTCAGTAAAAGCAGGTGAAATTTTAGATCAGGGGATTGGAGCATATGACATAAGAATTTTGAAATTTTTCCACAATGTAAGAAAATATTGAATAGAGCTTCAGAGAATGTGGTACACACCATTAGGCCCACCAACATAAATGTGATGAGAATACCCATTTGTTTATTCTTTTGCCTGCTTAAATCTACCACTGAGTTCTTGTTGTGAAGTTTACAAACATTATTATTTCGAATATATTTTCTACTCATTTCCCTTTTTATCATGTTGGTGCACATAATAGTATCCCACAATTCTATGAGGTTTTGTCCATTTCTTTCATTTATTGTTTTCCTAAATATTTTATTTATTTTTCAATAATATTATAAATGGGATTTTCTTGATATCTTCTTAGGATAGTTCACTATTAATCTATATAGAAATATTACTGATTTTTGTATGTTGGTTTTGAATCCTACAATATTTCTAATTGTTTTTTCATTCTAACTGGGTTTTTTTTTTTTTTTTTTTTTTTTTTGGTGGTATCTTTAGTGTTTTCTATGCTTATAATCATGTAATCTGCAAATAAAGATAATTTGAATTCTTCCTTCCAAGTTTGGATGCCTTGTTTTTTTTTTTGTTTTGTTTTGTTTTGTTTTCTTGCCTAATTGCTCTGGTTAGATTGAGTACAAGTAGTGAGAGCAGTCATCCTTGTCTTGTTCCTGATCCTAGAAAGAAAGCTTCCAGATTTTCACTGTTGAATTAACGTCAAGCTCTGGGCTTGTCATATCTGACCTTTATTGTGTTGAAATACATTCCTTCTGTGCCTAATTTGTTGAAAGTATCTATTATAAAAGGATTTTGATCCTGTCAAATGCTTTTTCTGCACCTATCAAGATGATCATTTTTTTCCCTTCATCTTGTTAATGCAATGTGTCATATTTATTGATTTGTCTATGTTGAACTACCATTGCATCCCAAGGATAAATCCAATGTGGTCATGGAGAATGATAGCTTTTAATCTTATGTTGAATTCAGTGAGCTAGCATTGCTTAAGGATTTTTGCTTATATGTTAATCAATGACATAATATTTTTGGTACTGTCTTTGTCTGATTTTGGCATCAGGGTAATATGCTTATTTCATAGAATGAGTTTGAAAGTATTCCCCCCCTCTTGATTTTTGGCAAGAGTTTGAGAAACAATGATATTAAATATTTAATTATTTGTTAGGATTCAGTAGTTTAGACACAAACTTCTGGGTTTTAATGGGAGATATTTTATTGCATATTCAATATCTTTTCTCATTACTGACCTGTTTAGATTTTGCATGTCTTCATAATTCTGTCCTGGCAAGTTGTATGTTTATAGGAATTTATCTATTTTTTGCAGGTTATAATAGCTACTTATAGGTAGTCTGCTAAGCCTAATATATTGGCCTCTTCTAAGGTAGTGGGATTTTTGTTGTTCTATTGCCTATTTTTCCTCCCATATATGGGTCACACTTTTCTGTTCTTTTCATGTTTCATAATTTTTGAACTGGACATTTTATAGAATATATTGTAGAAACCCTGGATATTCTTCCCCCCCTCTGTGGCTTATTGTTTGCTGATCTGCTTGTTTTTGTTAAAGTGATGCAGCTGGAATAGTTTGATGAGGTTCATTTCCTACAAAGTTTATATCTTCAGACAGCACTCCTCAGAAGACCCAGACTTGAGTACACGATTGGTCTTCCTGACTGCCAGAGATGTCTGTGACTTTAGCAAGCCTCTTTTACTATCTCCTTCCCTGATCTCCAATTAAGCTTCTAAATTGTCTGCCTTAATGGATATCACACATGGCAGTTCACTTTCACTAATTGCTAGACGTCTCCTCTATAATTTTTGACAACATGCTGAGGTGTAAATTGCTGTGTGATTAGATGCAGCTAAGGCTGGACTCCTTGGCAGGGGCAAGGTGTTTCCAATCTTTGGGTCTTACTCTAACTATGACCCCTGAGGAGAACTTTTGTGCCCAAGAGCATGAATTGAAGCAGATGGAAAACTCACAGGTGTGGAGGCTCAGAAGTCCAAAATTATGTCCCCAGCAAGGTCAGTATCCAGTAAGGGACTAGTTCCTAGTTCACAGATGGCTGCCTTCTAACTGTGTCCTCACATGATGGAAAAAGTGAGGAAACTCTATAGGATCCTTTTTATAAGGACAGTGATACCATTCATCAGTGTTCACCCTCATTATTTAATCACTCCCCAAAGGTCCCGACACCAAATACTATAATGCTGGGGATTAGCTTTCAACATATGAAATTGATGGGGGTGGGAGGCACAGGTACTCCGTCTTTTGCAAACATCTTAATACTTTCATTCCAAAGTCTTCATTGAATTTTCAGAATTATTTACATCAGAAGTGGATTAATTCTATTTTTTTACTCTCTCCCATATCCTTATCACAATTATGTGCATTTGAGAAATTTATATAGATTCTAGATTTGGGAATTTCAATCACTTCAAGTTATATTTTGGAGAGGAGGTTCTTTAATGCATTTAATTGTAAGCACAGCCATGCTCAGAATTAAACCACACCAAATCTCAATGTTTAAGACAACAATCATTTATTCTTATTGATCTGCTGGTCCTCAGTGGGGGGTCTTGGATCTAAGTGTTTGGGCTTGTTTCAAATTTGGCTCCCTGCCTACCTATATTGCTTTCATTCTTCTTGGACCATCAGGTAAGGCCGTACAGGTTCTCATATGATGATGATTACACAATTCATGCTGCTTTTTGTATCATATCTGCTAATATCCCATTGGCCTAAGAAAACCACAAAACACAATATATGGGCAGGAGGAGAGAAATTACACTTCATACATGGTGAGAGGAAGGGAACAAACATTATTGAAGAGTACCAGTTCATTGTGTTATTGGTTTGCTTTCTTTCCCTCTGAATCTGTAATTTGTGATTGCCTGAAGCATTGGGCCTCCAGTTCTTATGGTAGTTTTATAAAGGTATTTAGAACTCTTGTACTGGGTGCTAGTTGTGACATCAGCAGGTCTAGCCTGTGAGCCACTGAAAGACTTGAATCGGTTTTTCATCTTGAGGCTTTGTCTTTCTCCTCCTACTTCCCTAAACCCAAAGTTTCCTAGAAAGTTATAACCCAAAGCACTAGGTTAGCAATTTCCCCGCCTCCTTTCAAAAACATCTCAGGTTCTGAACTCCCCCTACCTTACCACATTTTGCATGTGTTAAACCTCCAGCTATTGCTGCCTCCATACTTACTGAGGACCAAATGACCCTCTCAATTCCCACGTGTGTGTGTCTGTTCTGTGCTGAATTGTGGTAACATTCTGAAGCAAGCTATACCTTGTGGTTCTGTTTTCTATACTTCATCTAGTATTACTGTATGTCTAAAGAACAGAGAAAGGGAATTTTACTTAAGATGAAGTATGTGATCCTCACTAAAACTTAACTCAAAAAAATTCCTAACCTTACTTCATTTACTGCTGCTTACAGATCTCTCTAGGACAGATGCTCGGTGTGAAGGGCACACTACTAAGGAGAATCTGATGCCAAGACCCAACTGCTTGGAATAATCCAAGAAATCTATGAGGTACCAATTTGATTTGGCTTCATCCCTCAACACAATACTAACCTTCTTAGTTTCCTTAATTCCCTACACTTAGTTGAAGATATACTAGAGTCTAAAATAATCTTTCTCCAAATGTGCTCTTTAATAATGTTTAAAATTTGGTGACTTAATTTTAATATTAATTATAAAAATTAAAATAACTACACTCTGAATTATTGACATTCTTACTTTATAATTAAATACTACCATGTAAATTTAGTGCTCATGTTTGCTGGTATGTGCACAGCTGTGCCTGTGTGCTGCAAGAATTCCATGAGAGGTTGGACTAAATTTCTAAAGTAATTTGAAAAATAGTTGTATAATAATTGAAATATCACAAGCCTGTGGGTTTATGAATATGCCAAAACCAAAGGATCTGCCCATAGGAGAATCAGTCCTATTCTTGCAACTTCCAATAATTTATTACTGCTTAGAAGAAAAACTCAATGAATTCCTTTTCAATTCCTGTTTCTAATAATACTGATAAATGAATTGAAAATTCTTCAAATAGCATTTTCAATAGTACCCCAAAACCATATCTTAACATTAATAAGAATGCTACACAATGTTATCAAAACTTCTATTCAAGCTTCTCTCAAAGATGGGTATTGGGCTAAGAAAGAGGGCTTATTGTTCTAAATTAGCAAACTAAACTTTAACACTGTTGTCACCACCTCATCTAACCCATTTATTCAAATAATAATAATTCTCTGAAATGGAAAAGTGGAATGACTGTGGTCAAGCAAAAAAAAAAAAAAAAAGAATTATAGATTAAGAATCAAGATGCCAGATGAGCAGATACAGAAAACCTCCTTAGCCTCATATCAACCACATAGAAATTGAGCTTCCTAAAAAAAAAAAAAAAGAAAGAAAGAAAGAAAGAAATTGAGCTTCCTCTTTTGTTCTAGAATGTAATAAAATGCTGCTTTTTTTTTTTTTTTGAAAAGTGATTTAAAATCTCCACCCGAAAGACCAATTGCAGCTTTAAGAAAAATGTCTATGTGGGATGTAAAGACAAATTGAGTCATCTAAGAAACTTGGAATCTACCCTGCCCGTGGTTCCCGTTCTGATTTTTTATAACACATATTGTCAAACAACTTCAACCCCAGTTTATATTTATAGAACGTTCTACCCTACAACAGAAGAATATATATCTTTTTCAAATGTACTTGGAAGATGTTTCAATAAAGACAATATTCTAAGCGATAAAACTGCTATCCATTAAGTATAAAAGGATTTAACTATACCAGTTATGTTTTCTTATAAGAAAACTATAAGAAATCAGAAAATAATAACAAAGATATTTGGATAATTCTTAGGCATTTGAGTTAGCTCACTTATACATAGTTCTTAAAAGAGTTTTAGCAAATAAAATTCAACAAAATATGAGAAGCATGGTGGGGTCTAGTGGCACACACCTATAATCCCAGCAACTCAGAAAGCTAAGGCAGAAGGCTCACAAGTTCAAAAACAGCCTTGGAAACTTAGCAAGACTGTCTCAAAATAAAAATAAATAAATAAATAAAAATAAAGGGATTGGAGTGTGACTCAATGCCCTTTGGTTCAACTGCTAGCATCAAATAAATAACTAAAAATAGGAGCATATTATGAATTTATTCATTTTCTGTTGTTTGACAAGTTACCACAAACTAAGTGGCTTAAAATAATATGAATTTTTTTATCCCACAGTGGCTATGGGTCAGGAGTCTGGACACCTAAGCTTGATCTTCTGCTCAGGGTATGACAAGGCAGAAATCAAGATACTGACTAAGGCAGCAATCTCATTTGAGGATCATGGTGCTCTCCTGGCCTCATTCAGGTTATTGGTAATATATATATTTTTTACTGTGACTCTAGGACTAAAGTCCTCATTTCTTGCTGGAGTTGGTTGATGGTTACTCTAAGCTCTTAGGTGCTACCCTCAGGTCCTAACAGTTTGGGCTTCTGGAAGCATGGCAATTTATTTTTTTCAAAGACAACAATTAAATCTATCTCTAGTCTTCTACCATGAACTTTCATACATTCTAATATAACCTGGGTAGTGATTTTCTTACTGTTCCCACACCCCACCTCACTCAAGGACAGCCTGTATGCACCTTGAAGCAGAAGTCTCGGAAACCACCTTAGCATTCTGCCTGTCATAATGGACAACAGGAGTTTATCCCAGAATTCTAAGCCCAGCTGAACATTCAGAGATCAGTGTTATTTACCACCTTAAAACAAAAACAAACAAAAGAGCATATGATTTTCTCAACAAACATGGTAAATATATTTAACAAAATCTAGTATTCATGCCCACAAAAAATCCAATGTCCATTTTTTATTTTAAAAACTCTCCAAAAAAATATAATTTAATGGAAAGTTTCTCCATATGACAAAAAAAAATCTATGGCTGACATTCTATTTAATGATGAAAAACTGAATGCTTTTCCTCTAAGGTCATGCTGCAAGCAAGAGTATTTGTTCTCACACATAAACATACTTAAAAGCAAACAAAAAGAGCATATGGTTTTCTCAATAGACTATAATACTCTGCCAGTGTAATAAGGCTTGCATAATAATAAAAGGCATACGGACTACAAAGGAAGAATAAATCTATTTGAAATAATTGTCTATATAAAATACTAAATAATCTTTAAAACAATAAGTGATAAATGAATCTATCAAGGTTACAGAGTACATAATCAGTTTAAAACTCAATTGTGCTACCTACCATACATTAGCAAGTAATGCTTAAAAATTGAAAAATATATATATATAAGCACTAAAATTATGAACTATTTAGCAACATACCTAACAAAATACATGCAACACCAGTAAACGTAAAACTACAAAATACTGCTTAGTGGAATTAATGGAGTAAAAAATAAATGTAGACATATATTGGGTATATAGATTGGAAGACTCAATATCATTAAGATGTCAATTTTCTTCAAATAGATCATGGATCCAGAGCAATCTCAATCAAAATCCAAACAGACATTTGGAAAAATTGACAATCTTTTTCTAACATGGAAAACAAAAGACTTTTAAAAGCTAAAACAATTTTTAAAAAGGAAAAACAAAATTGATGTATTAACACTCACTACCTGATTTCAAGACATGTTAAAAACCCATTGCAAATACAGCAGCACAGCATTGGCCTTGAGATAAAACAGCTGCTACAGAAGAGAATTCAGGAAAAGACACAAGCACACACGTGCACACACACACACACAAATGTGCACACACAAGTATAAGTGATTTTCAATAAATGTTTGGCTCAATTGATTGAGGATCATCTTTTCCATATATGACATGGAATGATTTTATATCTATAGGCAAAGAAAAAAAATAATTTCACACTATAAAATGAACTGAAAATGAATTGTAGACATAAAAGCAAAATGCAAACATGAAACTTTTAGAATAAAACAGGAGGGGAATCTTTATGAACTATAGCTAGGCAAAGATTTTATCATTAGCTCATGAAAATACAGTTTATTAAAAAATTGATAAATAGGACTTCTTCAAAATTAATTTTTTCTGTCCTTGAGAGCTCATTTCTATATGTCAAGCATACATATACCAAGTACACATATATCAAATATATTTGTTTCAAAAAAAATAAGTTGTACATTGTAAATGTGTGCTATTTATAATATGCTAATTTCCCCTTTTATAGATATATATAGCAATATCCTTTTAAGTAACTCAAATATCTCTCCTCCCATACTTTCCCCACAAAAATACATTAAGTCCAGGTCATTGTTCATGTGGAATTCAGCAAAATTTTCAAGAAAGGATAGTTCTTATTTTGAAATTTTCTAAGCATTAGAATAAGAAAGCATCTTCCAAAGTTATTCATTAGGCAAATATATTTGTAATATTTAAGCCAGAGAATGAAGAATAGTACAGAATTAGAAAACTAAAGGCTCATATCAATTATAAGTATAGATAAAAAAAATTCCTACATAACATGTTAACAAGTTCACTCTAATAAGAGGTTTAAAATGGGTATTATGTGTATATAATGTGTTTATGCAGGCACACATTTGTATGTATACTTTATACATACCATTCCTTTAACCTGATAGAAGTTATTTATAAAGCCTTAAAACAAACTGTGCACACACTGAAGAAGCATTAGAAATACCGCCATTACTGTTGGGTACAAGACAACTGTCCACGTCCACTGCTAATATTTAAGAAACTGGTGAAGCTGGAATAGTTCTACTTGTAATTATATCATCACTGCTCTATATTCAATAATGAATAAAATACCCACTTCTTTTAATCTGCTACTTTTTCTTTCTTTTTTTTTTTGCAGTTTGCAATTTTTATATAAGTCTCATGCATACAAAATTTGTACGCACTTAATCAGTAATTATAAACTTAAGTCAACACTGAGAATGAGGAAAAATTTCCCACTTTAAAAATTAGGCTAGCGTAATAAGTCTTAGAAACATCACTCTAGAGGGATCATAGCATGTGATATTCCCCAGACTTGCCTTTTTCTTGTTCTGTTCAATATTTGTATCAACATTTAATATTCAATGAATAATTTAGATGAAGACATGGAAATCATGTTGATCGCATTTATGTAAATTCTTAAGTTCACAGGGAGGGCTAATGCTGAATGAAGAAATGGGAGTTTAAAAAATCTCTTTTAGCTTCAAATCTGGGTTTAAATATCCACAATGCAAAAAAATAATAATAATAATAACAATCTAATTTTTAAATCCTATATTTGGCTCAGAATAACCTAAGAAAATACAATGCTTGAATTGAAAGCAATCATGTGCAAAGGCTTTTAAATGAACTAAACATGGTCAATAATATCCAATAAGACCCTATGGTTTTGAGGGACCCAGAAACCACATCACAAATTACAGATGATCATGTTTTGATGTGGGAAAGAGGAAACTTTGAAAAAGATATGCTATCTCCTATTACATTGAAGAAGAAACTCTTATGAAACAGGTTTTTAAACAATAATAAAAATATCATTCACAAAAATAAATCATTGACTCATTTGTCTTGGGGCTGGAGGAAATTGTAAGGAAACTCATGCATGTTAACCAATGAATTGGGTTTTCTTTTCGATTCTTTCTCTATAGATAGAAACTAGTGCTATAGATAGAAACTAGATGTACTGTTTTGACTGAATTGAAATATCAGTTCATAGAATTTCAGAGTTTAAGCCCTCATTAATTTTCACCACTTAAAATGATTCAGCAGCTGTAATGAGACAATCCATCCCATCTTTGAAAACTCTTATGAGAAAGGTGTTATTATTTGCAGGAGAAAGTCCCTCAATAAAACAGCCAGTTAATCGAGATAATCAGATTATCAAATAGTAACTTATTAGCACCTGCTTTTGTGGCTAATCAGTTTGATCCACGTGGTTAAATTGCTTCTGGGACTCTACATTTTGAGAAAACTTTCCACAGCTAAGAGAGAAATTGTGTTCCCTTAACTGAAAGACCCAGGGAGCACTAAACAAGGTTTGGAAGACAAGAGCCGAGGGTTGAGTGTTGCTAAGTGCAATTTAGATTTTGTAGCTAGGAAAAAAAAATGTATGATTTTAAAATTAGTCTCATAGCTGATGTCAATCAAAAGAAAGGCAAGAGGCTACAGTTGGGGACAGGGGTTGAAAGAATATTTCCTAATTGTCTTTAGAATTTCAAGAGTAGAATAGAGAATTCCCTTCCTAACAAACAAATATCACTACTCTTACAGGCTCTCAGATTATTTAGAAAAAGAAAGGTCCAGGTTCAGGACCTGCGCTTAGCACTCTGGCCAATATATACAGTCATTTCATTGCTCCATTTTCTCATAAGGCAAGGTGATGAAGGAGATGACATCTGAAATCTAATGTCATCAACTCAGAGCAAACTGCCCCCATCATTTTCATCCCTTTAGCTGGGTGATGATTATTATGATCTTACAATATTCATTATTCTCATTTAATCAATGTACTACACTTACATTGTGTTTAACTCATTTTTTTCAGTTTAGATATTATACATATTCCACTTGCATAACACCTAGATTTTGGGACCTTATGGGTGATTTTGTCCCCTTTTGTGTCGTGATTGAAAGATGGGAGATGAAAGGCAACTGATCTGGAAGAGGATAATGCACCCAGCATGTGAAAATAAGAGAAGGGGGTGGCATAAATTCTTCTAATAAAAAAAATTATTATTATGTCCTTGTGCATGTAATTACTGTCCAGTATGCTAAGGACAGAAACTATAAAAAATAGAAAATCTCTTCAAACACCAGCAGTCTCCATAACCCAAGTGACTCTCTAAGCTAGGAAAAATGGCAATTCTAGAAAAAAAATAAAGACTTTAATAGAGAATAAAATATTCTATTTTGCAACGCATGAGGTAGAGTGTAGATGAACTGAGTAAAATATGTAATAAGTCTAAGTAATTTGTTCTGCCCTTGGAAAAAAAAATCACCCTCTGTTGAAAATAGAAGCTATTATGTCCCTAAACTCAGGAAGTCTTCATTATTTTTCATCAAAAGCAAATATATGTAAAGGACAAAGCAGGGTGCTTACACCAAAGGTTCTACCATTTGTTTCTTATTAATTGTATTTCTGATTCCAATAGCATCATTAAGCACTTTCCAAACTACTGAGGCACTGAGCCAGCTTTGCCCTCACAAATGACTGAAAAGAAAATCAGAAGAGTAAAGGTGAAGGGAGAAGGTGAACTGCTGTGTTAAGCTGGAGAGAGACAATGATAATGACATCATGGTTCTATGATGTTGAACTTTCATTATTTTTTAGACAATGCAGGTCATTCGGCAATACTTTACCTAGCTTTAGCAAGTGGTTGCTAATCTCTGTCTTTTATTTAGTAGCTTTATAGAAAAAAGTGTTTATGGAGAAATGCCTCATCTTCTGGCACATTATACAGCATGCAGACCCTGACATATTACTACTTATATGGGAGCATCATTCTTCAAACAAAACACATTCCTGGAAGTTGTATGTAAATTTACACTTGGATAACTAGCTGTTTTTTTTTTTTAAGTTTATGGAAGTTCGTTTTGCTTTCCTATTTTTTAATGGGAGCAAATCCTTTTATAATGACTTAACTCATATTTAACCACTTATTATTTTTATTTTGTTATGTTTCAGATTTTTTAAATAAAAAATTTGTTTTTAAGAATTTTATCAAAGTAGAAAATATGGCAAAGAACTAGAAAATGCATGTTGATTTATTTCTTTTAAAAACACCAGCTTTAACTATTCATTTTATGCATTTTTGCCTCATTTTTCATAAGTGTCAAATAATCATGAAGTCCCTTGCAGTTCCATTATCCTAACATAAAATAGGTAATGTTGAAAAACAAACAAAAGTCGCTAACCTCTACTGAGGTGCTGTATGCTGTGGTGCAGTTGCCTGCAACTAGGGAGCGCTATTCACATTGGAGACAATTTCCGAGGAGAAGCCGGTAAATGTCTTAGGGCCAGAATACCTTTTCTTCAATTGTCTAGCTAGCAGTGAACCTCCCAAGTTCCATATTACTTTACTATTAACACATCGGGAACGATTTCTTTATGACCATAATACTTACTATTTCATAGAAAACTAAAATTAAAAAGATAAGGTTTGGATCCAGAATCCAACTGCATATTGTCATGTCCTCCATTTCATTGGAAAAGTTCACAAGGCATGGATCATGAAGATTGGATAACACATTCACAGTGGCTAGTTCTCAAAACTCAAGTCTTTTCCTGCAATGTTTTGAAATTCAGGAGACCCCTCAGTTTCTTTTACTACCCAGCAAGAAAGAAAAGCCTTCCCATAAAATAATCAGGATTTCATTTCCTGCCATCTAGATACTCAAAGTACACGAACTGACTCAGAAAATAAATGAGTCTGTTATTTATTTTACCTGAGTTTTGTGAAATAAAAATCATACCTCCCAATTATGTGAATGGCTCATAGTAACATATGGATATTTTCTGAATATACTCCTTGGTCATGGAAAGCTCTGAAAAACTAGAGTAGGAAGTAACTTGATTCATCACCTCTTCCTGACAGAAAGCCGATCTTCTCTTTGTGGACATCTCCTACTAATAAAAGGAAGTAAAATGCATGGTCATTGGCAAAGTGACTCATGAGAAGTCTCCTTACTTTTGGTCACTATCACATTGGTTGCATGAAGAAGTGGAGGATGGCAGGTTGAACTATCTGGGTACCTAACAACTTCCACCAAACGATTTTCCAAGTGTCTATCATGTGAATAAAATCACATTAATTAAGATGCCATCTAATGTGGTATAAGAGATAAACAGAAAGACTACAGGAAAATTTGTCTTTCTGTGCCCTGTTTCCCTATCTTGGAGGCCAAACTTTGCCCTTGAATGAGCACAAACACCTCCTATCTCAATGAGTCATGGCCGATGCTGGCTCCAAGTCTATTAGATTATCATCATGTCATCTTTGTTTTTGGCAGTGTTTGAAAGCACCTCTAGCAGCTTTATTTGAACACTGTTTTCATACCTAAAAGCCTGAATCTGTAAAACAAATACACAAACATTTATAGACATCCTTATATCACTTCAAATTGTTGTGATTAGTGTACACACTTTGAATATTATTACTTAAACAACCTCCAGCTGATGTTTAAAAAAAAAATAACACTTCGGAACAAGGCATTCTCCAAATGTTCTATTAAGGATGCTGTTTATTTATATCAGTGTATAGAAAAGTACAGCTGTACAAAACATAAATCAATGTCAAAAGTAAAAGGCATTAAAATTCATAAGGTTCATTTTCCGACATCCAGAGCAAACTGTAGCTGAGAGTTTGTCACAGTCTTCACATCAGCAATAAAATTATATAACTGCTGATGTCACATTCTTTGAGGTACACTCAAAGGCATCTAAAATTTTATAGCTCGGTTTTGCTTATTTTAAAAATGAACATATATTACTCTTAATTTTGTTTCTTATGTTACCTAGAAGACCTGAATATTAAAAACAGCATCAGAGGGGAAATAACTTGCAGTCTGTAGAGTCTTAACCAACATGAGAAACTATATATATATATACGATCATTCTGCTATTGATCAGGAAACCACAGGAATTAGTGTTGGCTTAATGCCTCTTAAGGGAAAGGGTGATTTCTGTAGCAGGATGAAAAAGGGTTATTGCCAAGTAAGAAAGAACAAAAAGCATTTCATGCAGATACTAATATTCATTCACATTTAGGTAATATTCTTCTTTGGCTTTCAGTGATTAAAGCTCTAGTGTCATTTGCCTCTAGTGATTTATGAAATTTTGATTCCTATTTAAATATTCACCTGGCTTGGGAGGGATATGTGTTTTGTCTTATTATGTAGAAATCCTAATTTCTTATCAGATCCTAACTTCCTTGAAGGCAAGAACCATAAAGCCACATCTCCATCTCCCAAGAAGCTGAAATAAATTCATTTGCTATTTTTTTTTCCTACATGGTGAATTGGTGACACTGAGCTACTACTGGGAAGGTAGGGTCTGAAGTGCATCATCCCATTTCTGTGTTCCAAAGAAGGCATGAAGCTGCCATTGCTTGTGGGACAGACACCATCCTCAGCAAGTTACTTATAGAAACTCATTTAACCCAGCAGCAGCTCTGTGATGTAGGGACCATTACAGAACCCATTTGACAGGAGACGAAACCGAAGCACAGATACCTAGTTTGCCCAAACCACATGGCTGTGGTGTAGCAGAGCTAGGGTTTGAGGCCAACAGTGAAGCTCAGGAATTCCTGCTCCTCAGCATTTTATCCTACCTCCTTTACCCTAAAGATGGAGATGGTGTTTTGATTCCCAATATCTTTTTTTTTTTCTTAAGAAAAAATATGGCCTATTTGTTGTGAGCTATCACAAGGCATATGTCTGTGAACCAGAAAGTATTGCAGAGTAGTTTTTCCTTTAGAGGACGCACATATCCATGCCCACTTTCCCTTCTCATGGGACTTTTAATATTTTTATGAGCGATTTTATGTAAACACATACACATGCACACCCTTGGAAAGCTATATTTATGTGGCAAAAAATGTAGGTTGTTTGTGTGAAATTACCACAGTCACACAGGGAACCCGAATTCAAATGCCTTTTTTTTTAAGAACATAAGAGAGTGGAATTTTAGAGGAGAGGATGGCAATTCATCCAGTGTTACCTAATTACCCATGCTTGCATATGTCAGCTTTTTGTTTTTTTCCATTTACTGTGTACCACTCCCAACACTCAGTTCTGTGTTTATTAATGTAGTCGAAATGCCCCATTTCTCATCCTCCTTTGCTCACGTCTTCATGAAAATGACAACAGACAGAGCCTGAGCCAAGCAGGATTTCGGCGCACTGAGGTGCCTCCTGTGCCTGCATCCTGTGCAGGTGAAAGCAGCTCAGCCCATCAGGACCCGCCTGCAGGACCATCCTGCCGCAGGCATTAGGGAACGTGGAATGCAGCCTAGTCTGACTGGGAACAGCGCTCTGAATACAAATGTGTTTAAAATGGCTGACTCTGTACAAGAGTAAATAAGAACCTTCCCAGCTTTTCATTAAGTCACAAGATCAGGAGGTCTCCTCACCCCAAATAGAGTAGAGAATTGAGGTAGTTTTCCAGCTGAGCCAGGCAAAGTAGGAAGATGGGAGAAGGTGACTTTCTCTAGCAAAGACCTTGCCTTTTAATGCTCTTTTTAAAAGAATAGAGCTCAGACTGAACTAATCCCTGCCTGAATATATGCCCTAGGAAATAATTTTTATTAATAGCTGAATATTTTTACTTCCATCCACATGCACCCAAATATTGGGTTTATGATATTTAGTTGCATGCATACATCACTGTGTCAAAGAAAAGGGGGAAATCCAGCCTTAATAAAAAATGATTTATTAACTGTTCCACGTCCTATAAATTTAATATGCTATGGGTTCTTGCTCTCATTGCAGATTTCTTTTAGAAGTCTGTTTCTGAGTATGTGCTCATAATATTTCTGAATAATGTATTGGTACATACTAACACCATGAAACATCTCTGCGGCACATAATCTACAGACACGATTGGGGTGACTACATGTCAGTTAGCCATGCTATTTGTTTTGTGTTATTTTACTCTCAACCAGTTCATCTCTTTCCTCGAGAGAAATAGCTGAAGCTGGTTTATATTGCTCCATAACATTAAGCACTGATGTATTCATTTTCTGAACACAAAGTAGCACAATGATTTTTTGTCATTCTCCTTTTAAATCATAGGCCCTGTTTTTAGTAGCAATGTTTTTTTGGTTTTGTTTGTTTGTTTTTTGGTTAGGATGCAAACTCATTTCCTTCTGTTCTTTGTAATAATCATAACAACAACAAAGTACAATCTTTGTATAAATATATATATATATATATATATATATATATATATATATATATATATATGTTTTCCTCCATAATTGCACATAAAATCCATCCTTCTTAGAAACTGCAGAGAGTAAAAGAATCACTGTAAATGCTGGCCTCGGGGAATCTACACTTCCTACAAGATATAAGGTACAAATATTCAGAGGCCATGTTACTCAAACAAGACCCAACCATTTTTTTGTTGTTGTTAGTTTCTTTCCTTTTCTTTTCAGCAAAATATTACCTAAAGGTAGCTCTAAGCACTAAGGGATTGAGGTTTCTATTTAGTCTACAAGTGAACTAACAGGTTTTTGCTACCTGTGGGTATCAACTTGGGATTTCAGTTAGCTAAGCAACTTTGGACCTAGAATAAAGCACTTAAGGGACCAGAGAAAATCTAGGCAGCAAGAATCTGCAGACTGGCAGACCTCATTTATTTATTTATAAATTGTACTTTCTCTTTTTACTGTAAAATTTAGATAGTCCAGAGTTCTCATATACGCCACACATAGTTTCCTTTCCACCCTCTCTTAGACAAATGCACAATAATATTTTTGTATTTCTATTGTGCCTAATGTGCCTGTTTATACTGTTCCCCAATAACTATACATGCATTCTATATACATACATATCACATGTATAGATTATATATTATTACAATTGTAGTCTACCTATGTGTTATAGGCAGAAAAATAGATATTTTTGTATTTTAAACTGGGGAGTGGAAACATATAGTACTGTCCAAATAATGCCATCTGATTTGATTTAAGAGACCAAGAAGACCTTTGAGTGGGGAAAGAACCCAAAAGCTGCCCAGCCTTTGAAGAAATTTGACCCTTTAGGGGGACAACCAATGGCAAAGGATGTCACCTCTACTATGAAGCCAATTCCACCATTTTTGCTTATTGTGATAGATCTAGAACTATTTCTAAAGGTCAAGGATACAGGGTGGAAAGAGTTGTGTAACCGTGTCAGATGTGTCATCCTCTCATCTTTGACATAAAGGGTTGTGACTAACTGGTGTTTAAAGTCCCTTCACAGCTATAATACTGCATGGGGCACAGATGAAAGGAAGAAGCTCTTTACAAGAAAGAAGAAAAATTCTCATCGGGCTCAGCCCTTTTGTCCTGTGCATTATCAACACAAAGATTGAAAATATATAATATATTGTAAGCCTTTTTTATTCCAAGATGATATAAAACTGAGAAGTTTGACGAATGATCAGACGCATAGAAAACAGTTTGAAAGTATAAAGGGATATGGAGGAACATGAGAAATTTTGTCCCCAAAAGAAGGTCAAAGTGTTTGAATAACATTTACTTACGTATGACTTGATGTTTTCTTCATCAAAATTGTTTATGCAATTGTCATATGTATCACTATGCTCTTCTTATTAATGTATTTTTTTTCAGAGTTTCTTCCCCTTGAGGCAACTTCATATGGAACATCTTTGAAGGCTTCTCTAGAAACTTTATGGCTTATATGCAGGAGACATAAATTTAAACTTTTTCTTGCCTTTTCTTCAAACTAACTAAAGACAGAAACTCTGAGAAATATTAGCCGGAGGGTATTCTGTTTCTCCCTTGCTATTTCTCTATCTTCTTTTCCTATTAGGCTAATAAACAAATTCTGAAACTTTTGTTTCTGGGTCCCAAGACCCTGCCTTTGTGATAGGGAGCTCTAGGGAAAGACTTAACAGAGGAACTTGAAGTCACCCTCAGGATGTTTGTTCATTCTTCTCTTATTTTCTCCTTAGATTGGCTTTAGGACTCTGTAGCCTGAGCTTCCACAATATAGTTAGAGGAAGCAGAGGTACTATATGTATGATTTGTACTTGTACCTATTTCCCAATTCCATCTGTTTTTAATATATTCTCTTGATAAAAATTTATCCCTTCTTTCCAGTCAGGCTTTTGCCTGATTTGATAGAGAGTCCCTCTGGCTTGTGTTGAAATTGAAATGTATGATATCTTATTGTTTGCCTATACACCCAGATGTCCAGGTGCTGAGTTTACTTTTATAAATGAAATATTGAAAATAAACATAAAGCTCCGGGGATGCAGTTGCAAGGGACAGGATCAACATTACTATATTAGAAATGGTCAACATAAGACTAGAAGCTTCTACACCTCAGGTGGCAGATCTCTGAACATCTCTTTTCATGGGCTCCTGGCAAGTCATCAGTATAACAAGGGAGCACAGCAGTGTCACATACAAGAAATACAGACTTTGAGTTTTAATTCAGATTTTGCCACTTGACTTTGGTAAGTGGTTTAACGTATCTGAACCCAACATTCTCACTTGAATCAGGGGTGCTGCAGTTTAGGGGAGAAAGATGATCCATGAACAAGCTGTTTTAATACTCTGTGATCTACAGATTCTGTGAGAGGTGCCTGGGAACATGAACAAGAGACAAGTAACCAAGACCTGAGTGACCAGGAGGGTTTGCAAAATGAACACGGTGACATCTTTGAAGAAATATTACCTAAAAGGTAGCTCTAAGCACTAAGGGATTGAGGTTTCTATTTAGTCTACAAGTGAACTAACAGGTTTTTGCTACCTGTGGGTATCAACTTGGGATTTCAGTTAGCTAAGCAACTTTGAACCTAGAATAAAGCACTTAAAGGATGCTTTATGGAATTCTTATGGAATGAAGGAACAGCGATGCACGCATCAAGAGCTAAGCATTGTGCTTGGTACATTGCAGTAGTTCAATGGGTTGCATTTCTCTTTACCTTTTCTTCTGCTATGGCCCCTGAACTCCTGCAAATCAAGCCCACACAAAACATTTCATTCACTGACATAAGAATATTTGCTGAGCACTTGATATATGCCATGATTAGTGCTAGTGATGAGGGATACGTCCATGAACAAGCACATGAGCTGTCCTTTGGAAGTTTATGATTTGGCAGAGCCAAAACGCCAAACCCAGGGATTATCACAGTTCCCCCTAGAAAGTGAAAATAAGATTAATCTATCGGTTTCCTTAAAAAGTACTCAAAGAGACTGAAAATTTGAAATGCAATCCAGGAACCACCAGTGACAGATCACTTGACTTCATGTACTGAAAACATAGATTTAGTCTCTCCTTTTAAATTATTTCTTCTAATTAAAAAATTCTTATTAAAAAAATACTGAAAGGCTTAGAAATGGCAGTGTCCTAGAATTCATAGCTTTCTTGGCAAACATGGGTAAAATTCATCCATTTCCTGGAATATTACTCATTCTAGGTGAAGAGAAAATTAAAAACAAAATCAGGGTAGAGGTAATATTTTATTATAGAGCCTGTCTTTCATTTTTGTACCATAAAGAGAAAGACTGTGTTTTTTTTTTTTCCTTTTGGAAGAATACCTATTCTCATTTCCTAGGCATATTAATTTGGTGCCATTCACTGCAGAAGCTAATTTTTATTTTTTGGAATTAATTGAGCTGAAAGCTGGATTCATGACAGCCCATCCCCTCAGTGGCCAGCACAGAAGCTGAGGACAGACGGCCATTTCAACTTTACTAGCCTGACATCCTGCATAATCAATGCACGTCAGCCACAAAAACTGGCTGCCTATGTTCATGCCCATTTGCAAGTTGGCTGAGTGCCCATTCACAAATTGGGATGCCAGTTCCACTAGGGCAGAAGTGTCAACAAAAGATCACTTCAAACAAGAAGCCTGCTCGGTTTTGCAAGAGCCATCATTTTGTTTAGGAAAAAAAAAAAAAAAAAAACAGGTTTAAGGTGGTTCCTCCCATATCGCTGACAAATGGCTATTTACATCCCATCATACCTTCAGCCTCAGGGGACATTTTATTTAATAACTTAATGCGATCTTCTCAATCCTTTAAATTTGACTTTCAATCTCTCCATTTCAAATGAGGCAAAAAGGAGATGGTATGTCAGTCCTGAGAGTCTCTGGAAATGCCCATATCCTTTATTCCCATCACGTGCATTAGAAATGGGAAAAGTAAGCAAGCAGCATCATGTGCACAATGTCTCCAGACACCAATTAGAATGGTGAATAGTGCACCTAACCAAATGCAAATACATTTTTTTAATATTCAATTAATTCAGCAAATATTGGTTAAGTGCCAGGCACCCAGTAGGGACTGATCTCCCTGCCTGGATTCTTCTCTCTTCAATCGAGCCTGCACACCTGCTGTCATATTAGTCCATCTTACTAAAGCATGGTTTCCATTTTATTAATCTCATACTCAAGAGTCTCTTAAGGTTTGCCACTGGCCACTGAATAATTCCAAATGTTTTACATGGAAGAAAAGAACCCCTTGTATTCTAGCTGAGGCCAATGTTTTTATTATCATACATTCTTATAGGTTTTCATAGAAGCTAAACTTAAGTGTTCAGAAATGTTCTCCATCTATGTCTTAACCTCATTCCATCTGTGCCTTTCTTCTCTCTAAATCCTTTCCTCTCTCTAAACATTGAAATTCTCATCATTTTGGTAAAGACCAAATGTCTTCTTAGATTCAGCTTTTCAAGTTCCACTATGAAAAGTATCAAGGAGAGGCATTTAAAACAACGATCTCATCTGATCTTCAATTTGAATGTGAAAATAAGATATTGTTAACAATAATTGTCATGTGTGTGACCAAATGTTGGGAGAAACCAAAGACACTCGAGGTGTTTAGCTGGCCACACTCAAGGTGTTCAGTCTGAGCTGAGGCTCCTGGGTTCAGCCAACTCCAGGGCCAGGCTCCTGCATACTTTATGGAACCCTCCCTGTCCCCTTTCCCTTCATCCCAGCCTTCTCCTGAACATTTGTAACACTTAATGCATGCCATTCTTGAGATTTAATTGCCTTATAACTTGTATTATTCAACAATTCATTAAAGATTTAGGGACTAACTCCATCATTTTAATAGAAACTGAGGATAATCATAATAGAGAGGAAAAGAAGAAAGAAAGACATCTGAGACTGCAAACATTTTCTGATCCTGATGCTGGTGTCAGAACTGTACTGAGTACTTCATAGACCTCCACCTTGGATCATTACAACACACCTCCAAAGCTATAAAATAGGCATTGTTCTCTCTAAAATAGAGATTGAGACTGGAAAAGGTTAATGACTTCCCAAGATTGTTAAGTCAGTAAGTCATTAGATAAGGATCAAACCTACTCATTCTTTCACCATTCAAAATAACAACAACAACAACATTTAATTGCTTGCCATGTATGTACTGGGACTGCTCTAAGTTCAGTACATGGAAGTAAATGAAGTAAACAGATATCTCAGTCCATGAAGAACATGGTTCTAGCAAGGAGGATCAGGCTGGCAAGCTGAATATACCATGTGTTACAAGATGAGATGGGAGATATGAAGCAAAGTTAAGTCAAAACTTCCACATTGAGTTTGAGTAGGCAATTCTACATATATAGCATAGTCAGCATAAGAAGAAGGTGAAGCTTGAGAAAAGTTACCGAAAACTAAGTGAATGAAAGAGAAAGGCACTCTAGGCAGAGTCCCTACAAAGCCCCAAGGTGGGAGCAATCTTACTCAAATGTAAGACAGAGAAAAAGGACCCAAGCTGAAACTTGTTTGTGTGATCTGTTTTCCAAGCCTCAATCCCCCCAAAATAAAAAATAAAAATCAATTCAACAAACAAAATAACACCGCTTAATAAAATAACAGTAGTATTTGGAGCTCTGACAAGTACTCTTATGCTTGATTTACATGTATGTGCATTTAATGCTTTGAAGAAACAATAAGGTTGGTACTTTTATTATTGCCACCTGGAAAAAGAAAATGTGGCGATGGGTTTTTTACTCATAGTCACACAGGTCTTAAGAGCTGAAGGTATGCATGAATCAAAGTAGGCTTGCTTCAGAGAACCTGTTTTGAACTACAAATGGAGTTCATTAGTATTCTATTTTATGAATATAATATAATGCTTTTGCCTAATGTCTTGCGGATGAACATATTAGTGTTTCTAGCTTTATTATTACTAAAAATTATGCCATTGTGATTTGTTTTATATGTCTATGACATATATGTCAGAGCTTCGTTAGGTTATATGCCTTCAAGCAGAATTGCTGAGCCATAGATCATATGATAAAGATGCTATACACAGTCCTTTCTGATATCAGACAAAGAAAGATGCTCACTGCTTACTCTTTCTCAGTGGGGCTCAGTATGATTTGGAATTTATCATTACATAAGATAGCTCGTGAATCCTTTATTTAATATTTTCCTAAAATTATTTATGATTATTTTATTTAGTTTTCTTAATCAGTTACACAATTCTTTAATTCTACTTTGAAAAGACTTTATTGATCACTATTATTTTAAAATCCAAAATGTATAATTAAAACAGGATTGACATGTTTCAAAAATCTGAACAAAGTTGGATATGGTGGTTCATGCCTGTAGTTCCAGACACTCAGGGTCTGAGGTAGAAGGCTCATTTGAGTCCAGGAGTTCAAGGCTGTCCTAGGCAACATGGTAGATCCTGTAGGAAAAAAAGCAGCTTAATGAAATAAATAAAAATGGCTCATATTCTGCTAATATTATTACAGTTCATCCATACAATTAGATAATTTAGCTACTAGAATACTAAAAAAAAAATTTTTAAATCATTTAAGAAAATAAAGAATAATTCTGATAGTATGAAATAAATTGAGAATATTAAGTTTTATAATCACAGTTTGTAATGTATATATCTATCATTTACAAATAATTACAACAAATATTATATATTTATAATATATTATATTATGCATATAATATATTATATTATTATATAATATAATATATTATTATATTATTATAATATATATGCATACATATAATAATTATTCATGATATTTCACAGTACACATTTATATTATATTTGAGATAGAGACAACCCTTGGTATTTGTGGGGAATTGGTTCTAGGATCTCTGTGGATTCCAAATTCCATAGATGTTCGACTCCTTTACTTTAAAATGGCATAATGTTTACATATAACTTCTGTACATCCTAGATTTCTTATAATAATTATACAGTGTAAATTGTTACCGCATTGTTTAGGAAATAACAACAAGAAAAACTAGTCTGTAGATATCTACATGTTCAATACACATTTATTTATTTATTTATTTATTTATACATCTTGCAAAGTGCTTTGACTAACAGAATTCAGTAAAATTTGCATTGTGTCAGTTTCAAGCCTAGACCTCAAGAAATTGGAGTGTTTTTCATTCCTGTAGGAATACTGCCTCTGCCATAAGAAGAATAAACCTGGGTCAGCCTGCTGGAAGAGTGAGAGGCCATGTGGAATAGAAAGCAGTGATCTAAGCAGAGGCAATCTCAGGACACTTTCACTACAGGAAGCTCCCAGTCAACCCTAACTGCCCCATCGGAATGGCAGATACAAATATTACCAGCAGCCCACCTGAGATCAGCTAAACTCAGCTCAGACCAGAAGTATTTCCCAGATGACCTCTGGATCCATGTGTATTAATAAGGATTTTATTTTTTCCATGAGTTTGGATTTTGAGATTTTAGCAAAAGCTAATTAATACAGGAATTTCTTTGAACATAGAAATTAGAGCAATTTTAGTGTTATCTCCCTTTTTTGTTTATATTTTTATCAAGGATCATTTATGAGACTTTTGAGAAAAGTTTAACAAAAGTCTGCAAAGAGATTTCCAGTTTTTGCAAATATTGATTATGCATTTATGACGTGCAAGCATTGTGCTAAATGCAGAGGTAAATGGTGGGAAGAAAAAAAAAAAAACTCCCTGAAAATGAGTGTAAGCTGAAAAGTACGGGTTGAAAAAAAACTTAAAACATCTTATAAGAAACTCAGCCCAGTCTAGGAGACCAGACTTTAATAATGTGTACAGTGGTAACAGCAGTGGGAATATTCAGATAATGGTGGTAATTTAAATACTGATGGAGAAGCTAAAGTAAAAAAGGAGAGAGCAGGTAGGGATAGAGAAACCTGAGTAGAGAGTAGGAAGCTTGGAGAAATTGGTTTCAGTTGACCTAGATTGCAATGAAAAAAAAAAAAAAAAAGACAGCTATAGCTTCTGTGAGCAGAAGCTCGAAAACAACATATTAGTAACTGTCTACAGGAGAACACAGAATGTGAACGGCTGGCCTTTGACTAGGGCTCTAGATCAAGGCATTGACAGATATTGTTGTTTTATCACTAAGACTAGTAACTTCTGGAGTGGCAGGGGTTAGTGGGTATGCAAACTCAGACCATCACTTATAAAGGCCAGGAATGCACTTGAGTCCTGAGTGCAAACATTCCCTGGCACCACCTTTTCTACAATAGAGAATCATTTTTCCAGGTGTCCACCAGTCCTCTATTGATCTCTCTTCTTTTCTTCTCCTCTACTTCCATCCTTCTTGTGCTTAGCTTCAGCCTGCTGCACTCTGCACCATGTACCAACACTCAGTTTCTGTTTTATACTTCTAGCCCTTGAATCCAAGCTAGCATATCCTACTAGTACTGTATCCCCACATTTTCCCCAATAAATGGAGTTTGCAGCAGTGGGCAGGGAGCATTGAGGGCAACTTCGTTTTGCTGCTATTGTTTGTCATTGCATATTGGGTATATGTAACTTGCTTTTGATCATTATGGGAGCTCACGGCCATGAGTTTGCCTTGAGTCTCAGATGAGACTTTGACTTGAACTTTTGAGCCGTGGTGGAACTGTTAAGACTATGGAGACTTGGAGGTGGCCAAAATGCATTTTGCACTGTGAGATGAACATGAGCTTTTGGGGCCAGGGTTGGAATGTCATGGTTTGGATATAGAATGTCTCCTGAAAGCTTGAGTGAAATGATTAGATTATGAGAGTTGTAACCTCATCGGTGATATAATATACTCAGTGGATTAGTAATTAAATGGAATAACCAGGTAGTAACTGAAGGCACCTGGGGTGTGGCTAGAGGAAGTAAGTGTTGGGGACATGATTTGGGAGTATATATTTTGTCCTGGCTTCTCTCCTCCTGCTCCCCGTTCCCAAGCTGCCATGAATTGAGCAGCATTCCTCCACCATGACCTTTTGCCATGATGTTTTGCCTCATCTCAGGCTCAGAACAATATATTCATTCAACCATGGACCGAACCTCTGAAAAAGTGAGCCCAAAATAAACTTTCCTTCTTCTAAGATGTTCTTGTCAGGTATTTTGGTCTCAGCAATGAAATGCTGAATAAACCACACTGTAAGCATATTTCTGAAGCAATTTTACCACGAGATCCCTACTACACTTGGAGAGAGGGTAATGAGGGGGAAAGGAAATAAAAAGGAAAGAGAAACAAGTATTATTTCTCTTGTGGGGATGATTAAAGTGATCAACATAGGACAGCACCATGTCCTGCCATATCTTTCCTAGAAAAAGAAGAACCAGGATGTGCTCTTCCTGGGTTATGGATGAGTCATAAATATTTGTATTTGTTTCCCCTTTTGGAGTCCACAGACAACATTATGAAAATGGGCAAATCCTCTGGGCAATTGCTTATATTATTAGTCTCCCAAAACCATTCTAGTCCCAGAGTAGAGGGAATCCATATTCATGGGGTACATTTAAAATAATACTTATACTACATTTTTTCTTCTGTTTGCATTTTATTATGTGCCATTTTCTCCTCTATATAGCAGTTTTGATAGTAATAGTGCAGTGTACCTACTCACAGTTATGTCAAGAACTACTTAGAGCCAAACATAGGCAATGGGTTCTATGGCTTCAGTGTTTGTGCGTCCACCCAAATTCATTTTGAAACTTAATTTCCAATGTAATAATATAAAGATATGGGGCCTTTGGGAGGTGATAGGTGTGCATGGAATTATAATCTTATTAAAGGGCTAGAGCGATGGTCCTTTTTGACCCTTCTGCTCTCCACCATTTAGGATGCAGCAACATTGTGCCATCTCCTGAAGCAGAGTCTTCACTAAACACTGAATTTATCAGTGATTTTAATTGTGACTTCATTGTCTCCAGATCTGCAAGAAAATAAATTTATGGTTCTTATAATGAACCAAATCTCAGGCATTTTGCTATTGCAGCACACACAGGCTAAGACCTGGGTAAACTTCAGGTTCATATGAACAGAAAGAGAGAAACAGTACCTATGAACAGAAAGAAGAAAAAAAAAAAAAGACATCTGGAAAGGTTTCTCCTACAATGGTGTGTAACCTCTAGTGATAACTGGACACAAGGGAAAACTTGCAATTGCCAGCAACTCAAATTGCCCCCATTTGCATGTGTGAACTTTAAATTGGAACAAGGCACAAAAATGTTTTGCAAGAAAAAATGTGATTTGGAAGATGAACGTCTAGAAGTACCTAGAAGATTGTTCTTACTACCAACTGGCTAACCACACAAAAGAAACTCAGTCTGTGGTAATGACTTCACCTCTTTCAGGACTTCTTGATGGGAGAGGAGCTACCAAAAAATTTCTGATGTGTTGAAAAGGTGTACAACAAGATTAACAAATATAAGAGCTAATTCATCAGCAAAATGGGAAGCCAAATGACAGGCATGTGCAGATTCAGCATACTATCCTCTCCATTCTTGTGTGTTTGAAAATTTTACAACATGTAAATGAGAAAATAAACAAATTCTAGATCAAAGGTAACTAAGAACAATAAAGATACTGTGTTAATTTCAAAATATTATCGATGGGACATGAAGCTGGCAGAGGTACCTCTAATCTCCAACTCAAGTTGTAATTCATTCTTTTTTTTTTTTTTGAATTATCTTTTTTTTATTATTTTTTTTTTAATTGGTTGTTCAATACATTACAAAGCTCATGACATATCATTCATTCTTGAAATAACATATACTGGGGCTGGGGTTGTAGCTCAGTGGTTGAGTGCTTGACTCACATGCATGAGGCACTGAGTTTGATCTTCAGCACCACATAAAAAAGTAAATAAAGATACAAAGATATTGTATCCATCTACAACTAAAAACAATGTTTTTAAAAAATATAAACATATATTGATGTAGCCGGGCATGGTAGCACATGCTTGTAATCTCAGAGGTTCAGGGGGAGCTATAAAGAAAGGATTGTTACATAACTAGGTATAATTTTGCATTCACTAAGTCAATAGGTGAGACATTTCTGATTGCAGACAAATTCATCGTTGCTCTTGACACTGCACATTATTTGAATGAAAAGCTTCCCTTTGCTTTAAACTCTTAAAAAAATGGAAAAGGAGTTAGCAAAGCTGAGTTGAATCATGAGTTCAAAGCCAGTCTCAGCAACTTAGTGAAGTCCTTAAGCAACTCAGAGACCCTGTCTGTAACTAAAATAAAATAGGTCTTGGGATGTGGCTTAGTGGTTGAGCACCCCTGAGTTCAATCCCTGGTACCAAAAACTAAAATAAAATAAAATAACAGATATTGAGAAATATAATAGGAGCCCCTATGTGGAATGTGTAGTAAGCTCACCTCTGCTATAGAATATGTCACCTTTTCTTTCTGTATAACCAGAAAGTCTTGATGTCTATCCAGTTGTAAATCTGTTTTATGGAGACCTTTTTCATCATCTGAACTTGAAACATTCAATTGCCTTCAGGAACCCCCCCCCCAAAAAAAATGAATCTGTATGTCTCTGATTCTCGACTCACAGGCTGCCCAGAAAGTGGCCCTAGAGGGGAAAATGATAGGAGATAAAATTATAGAAAGAGTACTTCATTTCTAAGAGTTCCTAGAGTTTCTTTTATACATTTTAAGATTCTTTCTGCAAATATATTCATTTTTTTCATAAAGAAATAGTCTGAACACTCCTGGTTTTCAGATGAGCTATCTATGGAATTAATCTCTCAGCCTTTTAGAAACCTATCATGGGTGGCCTTCTTTCTCATCTTAATTTGTGATCTTTCCTGTGGCTATATGTACAGAATATAACTCACTGGTTTACAGTTATAAGGAGCGATAAAGAAAGGATTGTTACACAACTAGGTATAATTTTGCATTCACTAAGTCAATAGGTGAGACATTTCTGATTGCAGGCAAATTCATCATTGCTCCTGACACTGCACATTGTTTGAATGAGAATCTTCCCTTTGCTTTAAACTCTTGAAAAAAAATAGAAAAGGAGTTAGCAAGACCAAAGAAAATATTAATTTTCCTCTGTTTCAAATCTTTTTCAGCTGTGTATTGATTGGAAACCAACTCAGTGATTTAATTAGAAATACAAGCTTTCCTCCTTCCCTTAGGTTCATATCAAATTTACCAATTTTTTTTCACATATTTTCTTAGGCTAGAGCTACAAAGATCAGAGAAGGCCTCATCTCTCAGGTACCCTTTAATTTGTTATGGAGTAATTATGATCTAAATATGAGCAATGATAATCCAGCTACAGTGTGCTACCTCAACTTGCCTGCAGCAAGTGACTGGGAAGACTCATAGAAGTGCCCCCACCCCCCAACTTTAACAGGAATTTCCTTAGGAAATCTACTTGGGGAGTGCTAAAGGCACCACATTGGATTATTTCAATTCACCAGTCCCCATAGATTGTTTTGTGTATTTGGAAACACAATTCTATTTTTCTAAGAACTCTTAATTGACAAAAAAGAAAAAAAAAAAAGGTGTTTATATTCAATTTAAAGCAAATTATTAATAAGACATTTTTGCATTTGGGGGTAATCTTACTAAAGCTGGGTAAATTACTATGGTGTTATGTGCAAGTGTAAAATATTCCCTTTATCACAGTTTATATATACATAAATAGTAGAGCAATGAACAGGAGACAAGATGGTGAGAGGAATTCATGATCAGAGAAAGGGAGGGGCTCTTGGGTTACTGCCATTATGATTCTGTAAAAGGTTTGAAAATATCCTGATAACATGGGCTACGGGTCTTCATGCCCTAAGCTCACCAGGACTAGATTAAAGCATGCAGATTACCCAGAGCAGTCATGCCAAGAGACCAGAAAAAAAAGGAAACCAGTTCCAAGTACAAATTGTACTGCTTTCTTTAACCTGGTAAAGCCAACCAGGCTGCAGTCTAGAGTAGAAGTCTGTATTACTTCCAGTTGCACATGTGTTCTTCACCACAGTGTCAACATGATGTCAGACCACAGAGGGTTCCAGTCTGGTGACCACTTCTTGCTTGTAGTAAACAGTAGTTGCTTAACAATGTTTCAACAGTAAGTAAGAAGAGAAGAAAACATGGGCTCCAAAGGCCAAGACAGACTCAGAAACCACACTTCCTGGGCCTGAATCCTAACCCAAGATGTACTAGGCTTGGTTGGGTCACCCAAGGTCTCAGTCTCTCAGTTTCCTCATCTACACAACAGGAAAAAGAGTATAATCCTACCACACACGATTGGCCTGTGGGTTTAATGAGCTGTTATATGTAACAGCTTTAGAATAATGTCCCAGTTACAGTGAGATTTCAGTAAACACCATCCTTGTGATTAGGAATCGGACCTACCTCTTTCCTGCAGCTTCTTCTTTTCAGATAGCAGACTAAGGAGGTAAAATGCATAAGGCCTTTTTCCTCCAACAAAGATAAATTCCACAAACTTTGAGACATCTGAGTGGATATCATAGTTCTTCAGGACAAAATGCGAGGAAAGGAGCCTGGGAAATAATAGAGACTTAAAAAGCACACAAAAAATGCCTCTGGGAGCCAAGAGGCCTGGAGGCAGAAAGAAAGAGACATCCTGAATGCCAGCAGAAATTAGAAAAGAATATAAGGAGAGAAACGACTCCCTAACCAGGAGCTATGGGGAGGGAAACCAAAGTGCCCAGCCAGCACCCAGTCAAAGGCAGCTGTCCTGTTTGCTTACTTATCTTAAAGGCTTTTTTTTTTTTCTTTCTTTCTTTCTTTGGGTGTGAGTGAGTGTGAGGAAGAGGTCAAGCACAGTACTCTTCTTTTGTTTTGTTCTTACTCTTATTTGTTCTGACTTTGAGAATTTGCCCCCCCACCACCCACCCATTATAATTCTTCAGGAAAAAAAAAAAGGCCACCAAAGGGAAACAACAACAAAAAATTCTCAAACCTGGTGTCCTCCTTCCAGAGCGGAGAAGGAACAGCACAGGAGGTTGCAGAGCTGAAATTTCTCCTAGAAAGCCATCACTGGGAAAATAATGGGGAGGTGGCTTCCCTAGTTCTCCTTTTACACGCTCTTTACTGGAAAGCACTAGGGCAGAGATTCTTTTCAGCAGCTAGGATTTTTTGCCATGACAGATAATATTAAAAACAGCTTATTATCATTTGCTTCACTTCTGTGTTAAGAAACAGCCAACAATATTCATATCCTCTAAATAATTACCGAACCAGTCATCTTCTGGAATTCTGTGAGAGATGTAAAAGTGAACTATAAATTCAGAAAATTTTTTCTAAACTAAAACATTGCGGTCCCCTGTCACTGCCAATTAAATAATCAAACTTTGCACTGAACATGATATTTCTCCTCGTGGTTTTCCTTCCTAAAAGGAGAAAGAAAGAGCACCTTTTGCAAGTGGATTCCATGAGTTCTGTAACCCCACACCATTTCACAGGCCTCCAGAAGATTCTCACAAACTGAAACCTTTTTCAAGGTACTAAACACTTCAAGTGTCGACAGACCCAGACCTAGCGATTCACCTGGGAACTGATGGGCTCTTCTCTACGGTTCATTGTCAGCTTTCTATAGTTAAATTAATACTAACCACAAACCTAGCAGTTACTGGCAATAGTACATTATCTTTTCTCCACCATGTCCTCAATACATTTGAAAATCCCACACACTGGTGAGAATTATGTAAGAGGTTCAGGACTGTAGCTTCAGAAATTATGCATTCAATTGTCTGAATTATGCCCCAATTCTCTTTCTCTCCTAATGTTCTATAAATACAACATCCCTGTGAAACCACTTTTTTTTTCTTTATAAAAAAAAGGAATTGAAAAGATTCATGCAAAGAATGTTTTGGATTTTTTAGTTAAGTAAAATATTTCTTCCTAGCCTCCTGCATTCTATCATCACAAAATCACTTAATTAAAAAAAAATAAAATTTTATATCACTAACTCCCACAACAAGTAAACTACTTTCAGATTCCCAAAGTGACTTTTATTATCTATTTTTAAAAATACTTTTGACATGATAAAAACCATAGCTCAAGGCAGCAGGGGCAAATTAGCCTTTGATTAGAAGCAAATAATTCATTATTCTTTCTTTAGGCTTGATCTTCTGTAAGTAAACATGAACATCTACATACTTTTTTATGTTTCCTTTGAAACAAATAATAGTAACGTGAAATATATATTTTTTCCAGTTATCTTTGTATCTATTTTAGTCAGCTTTTCACAACTGTGACCAAAAGAACTGACAAGAACAGTTAGAAGATGAAAAGTTTATTTGGGGATCATGGTTTCAGAGGTCTCAGTCTATAGACAGCCAACTTCATTCCTTAGCTGGAGGTGAGGCAGAACATCATGGCACAAGAATGTGGGGGATGAAAGCAGATGAGGACATGGCACCAGGAAGCAGAAAGAAAGAGGGTGGGGCTCTGCTCACCAAGAACAAAATATGTACCCCAAAGACACTGGCCCAAATGGCCCACATCCTCTAGCCACACTCCATCTGCCTACAGTTACCAAGTTAATCCCTATCATCAAATGAATGCACTGATTAGGTTAAGACTCTCATAACCCAATCATTTCACCTCAAACTTTTCTGCATTGTCTCACACACAAGATTTTGAGGTACACCTCACATCTAAACCATAATAATATTCATTTGGTCTGCTGTGTTCTAGACAATGTGTGCCTCCAAAAATGAGCAAGATCTAGTACTTGCCATGGGTGACTTTATCACACAAGATATATAGAGAGAAAATCAGCCATCATCATTATCTGGTGTGATTAATTCTGTACTTGGAGAACCTCTTCAAGGGCAGCATCCGTTTCAGGATGAGATGGGCATTATTTAGGTCAGTTATTTTGTCAGCAATTATTCAGCACTTAGTAGAAGATTTCTTTGAAAACATGTTCCTTGTGCAGAGCCCATCAGAATATATGAAAGATGACCAAGATGAAAAATGATCAGATTCCAACATGGAAGCAAAGAGATTGAGAGAAAGCCATATGCAAAGATGAGGAGAAAAGAGTACTGTGTGTTTAGAAGTATCCAGAAAGATTAGCATGGCTGAATGATAAAGTGGTGTCTATGGGAAGTGTTATCTTGTGTATATCCTTTTATGTCATGCTAAGGATTCTGAAGGTCATCCTAAAAGAAAAGATCCAGATGTACCAGGGTCCTCCTGTTGCTGCTCAGCTCCAATTCCTCTCTTCTTTGCCCTGCTTCTAATGTTGGAACCTCTTTCCACTGCCAGCTAGCATGACAGTAGATCTCATCAGTAGAGGGTGCCAGAGGGACCATAAATGAAGGAAGGGCTCTGCTCCCAAATTCTAGAGTACATTTTTATGGTGGAATTCTTGGCACTCCAGAGCAGGGTTTCCATAGAGTCCTGTCAGTGTAGACTTCTGTAACCTTTCTGTCATGCAGGGGACTCTGTTCACCCATCAACCCCCTGCAGTGAAGGCTGGATGTCAGTTACAGTGGAGGTGAGGAGGCTCATCCAGATTTACTCTACTTCAGGCCTCTGGGCAGTGACTACTTTATTCTCTCTACATCTCCCAATCCAATCCCTTGATATAATTAATAATTTTTTCCATTGAACTTGTTGTGTACAAATTACTGCTTGTTTATGTCTCCAGATTAGAAGCTAATTGGCCAAGAATTGGTACTTGGAGAGGTACCACAAAATAGAACCACAAAGGTGAGATTTGTGGTCTGGTTTAGTCACTGAGCACTAAGTACTTGGAAATGGGAAGTGGATGTTACTAATCCATGGCATGCAATGGTATCACAATTAATCAATCTGTCACCTGTGGTTGGTGGTACTAAGGTGGCAACTGGGGCATGTACCTTGAGGGCCCAAATGAGTGGCTGTAGCATCTGACACTTATGGCAGTAATCTAAGGATTATTAAAGAATCAGGTATGAGATAGATTTGAGATAGATTCTTCTGAGTGCAATGGCATGCTTACAGAAAGGAAATGATGATTTCAGATCTTTTTTAAAAAATATACCTTTATTTATTTATTTATTTATTTATATGTGGTGCTGAGGACCGAACCCAGCGCCTCGCATGTGTTAGGTGAGCACTCTACCATTGAGCCACAACCCCAGCCCCCAGATCTTTTAATTATCAGCTCAAATCAAGACTTGAGAACAAGAGTCTCTTATTAATTATAGCTGTTGATCACTATTATTGAAAATCAAATTTAATTGAGAAGAGTTTTATTATTATTTGTAATAGAAATTGAATTCACAATCTTACAAGTTTTTTGTGTAAATGTCAGGACATTTATTGGGAAATGATGGGACCTTGAAACTTTGACTAGTGACATATAGTTAGACCCAAATGACATGCTTGAGTCCCAAATCATTTTCAGATTCTTTTGCCAGTGAGCAATTTGCTACAATATCTGAGGAGACTCTTCTTCCTCTGCTTGAAAACCCCATGATGACTGGGTACGATGGCACATGCCTGTAATTCCAGCAGCATAGAAGCCTGAGGCAAGAGGATCATGAGTTCAAAGCCAGCCTTTCAACTTAATGAGGCCCTAAGCAACTCAGCAAGACCCTGTCACTAAATAAAATATGAAAAATGGCTGGGGATATAACTCAGTGGTAGAACGTCTCTGGGTTCAATCCCTGATAACCCCTCTCCCCCCAAAAAACATAATGGTATCACCTGGGTTAAATATTTTTAAATATTATTTCTTGTTATCCTTAAACCACCTCTTGCCACAAATACTCTACACTGTCACCAGACCAGCTAAGGTGAAATATCAGCATGCTCAATGGGGAGCAATATACACCATGACCCAAGAGAAAATAGATTACACTTGGGTGTGCTTTGGTTACATATATTGGGGTAAACTTATATGTAACTTATTGATGTACATATAAATGTGTGGTAGTAGATTCTAAGGCTCTTAGACCAAGGAAGGTAAAAGATAATGCTAGAGCTAGCCAGCATTCCCAGATAATGACATGTACATACCTACTAAAGATTGTGGATTTAATGTGTTAGCACATAAGCTAGAGATGACTATAAGAGCTTAGTTAGCTGCTTAGCTGCAACCTAAACTTAATGATGACTTTCTTGATAAGCTTGGGGTTCCTTGGAATAAGCTATAGGGGGAATCCAGAGGCTAAAGTTAATGGTCTAGTGGTTATGTGGGGAATTTATGTGTGGGGGTCCTGAGGAGAATGAGAATGTTGGGCTGGATTCATTATGTGAAACCTACATACCCATCCCCAACTATATTCTTTAGAAGATTAGAAGACCCTCCTATACTGGAGCATAGAGAAACACATTAGAGAAGAGAGAAACTGCATCCTTGAAAACCCCAAGGTTTCTCTTTTTCTATAAGCCATGTTGAGGGTAGGGGACCCTGACTCAATGAGCCAGCCAGTCAAGCTTGGGGAAAAAAAACTGGAGGAAAAGCAGAGGATAGAATATAGGAGATAAACCTTGGAGTAAATTAGAAAATAAGTTAGGCTTGTAATGCCATTAAAAATTTAGAAAAGCCTAAACTAAGACAAGAGAAGTAAGGGTGTAAAAAGAAAAAAAAAATGTACTTAACAAGCATTTGGTCAGCAGACTACATGATGCTAGACTGCATCTAACATGAGGCATGAGAAAAAGTCCAAGATACTTGCAGTTTTCATGTTTTCTTTGGTTGAAAATGGGACCCATGGTATGTTCAGAATGATTTAAAATACAGGAAACAGTGTTTTCTAAGGATTATAATGAATTTGTTTAGAGATATGTTGGATTTGTGAATCCAGGTAGAGGTAGTAAGTTATATATGCAGATCTTGACCACGAGAGAGAAATCTAACCTCAAAATTGAGTCTTAAGCTTCAATAATGTGTAGGTTGGAGCCTTAGACACATAGAAGATATCCCCCAGGAAACCGATATTTAACAGGCAGATGGAAAACCAAGCACATGGAAGGAGCCCATAAACAGGGAAGAGGAGAAACACAAGACAGAGCATAACATAGGATCAGCTGCAATGGAAACACCATGCAGATTTTAAGGAAACAAGTTAAAGAGCATTTGACGTATCAATGGAAAAATATTGGTAACTACAGCAGACTACAGATGACTGGAGGCTGAAGATGGATTTCATGGGTAAGAAGTGGTCAGGAGGTGAGGAAATAAAGATGCTGTGAAAGCAACCATTTAGTCACATTAAAAATATCTTTGATCCCTTTCTTTAACCTCTACAAACAATAAACTAAAACACCAAATATGCACTCTCGAAATCCCTTTGCAAATAGGGCTCACCACTTATGGGCCATAAACTCTACATAAAAATATGCTACGGGTCTTGAGGGAAATATATTTTTCTCCCAGATAAACATACACTAGAGGGGGGAAAGAGGGACAGGGTATGGAGGATAAAGGACAGAGTATATCCCTTTTTCTTCTTTAATTCAGTTGCGATATTGATGCTGCAGCAGCTGTTTTGGCATCATAGGAAACAAACCTATAGATGAGGATGAAAACATAGTAAAATGCAAAAAGGAAATTAATCATTAAGAATATTGGTATCCAATAACATAAAATTCTAACTCCAGAATTATTATTATGTAAGACAACATAAATCCCTATCTATTTGAGACTTGGTTAATCAGGGAGGTTTTTTGTTTGTTTGGTTGGTTGTTTTGCAATTTGCAATGTGAAGAACTCCTAGAGACTCTTTTAAGAAGCCTGTCTGTGAGATCAGTAGGACAGTAATTAGAAGATAAGGATTTGATATTTGCTTTTTTTTTGTGTGTGTGGGGGGGGGAGAGTTGAATATTTATTTTAATTTTATGCTTTTTTTAATTTTAAGAAGGGACATAACTGTGCTAATTTCTAAGCTAATGAGAAGGTATCCATGGAAAAGGAAAAACTGAATAAATAAGAAAACAAAATAACAAGTAATGGAGAAAGGTCTCCTATAAGAATAATTGATGGATGGTACAGGTGAAGAGATTAGCTTCATGTAGAAAGAGGGAAACTTCCTTCCTCCTGAGGGACAGGAAGAGTTGAAAGGAAAGAGCAGTGGAAACCTGAGAGAACTGTCACCTGATTACCCTGTAATATTCCCCAGACCAGCCAACCTTGCCATTCAGTCCTGCTCACCCAGACTAGAAATCTCCTTCCTATGTGAAATCCTAACCGGCTCACAAAAATCCAATCTGTAGGGTTGGTGATGGATTTTAATCTCTCTCACCTCTTCTTTTGCCCCAAGCTACTTTGCATTGTAGTACAGAATTCATTGAAAAGAAATCTACAGGTAGAATTTCAGGCAAGCATTGGAAGGAGCAATTTAAAGCACCAGCCAGTCAGGTCTGTAATAGGTAGTGACCTACTTACTCTAAAAAAGCAAAACAAAACAAAACAAAAAAAACTTCCAGCAGACCCAGTGTGCACTCCTCCACTGTCCAGGAACTTAGAGAGGTGATATGAGATCCCTGGGAAAGAGGCGTGGTATCAGAACTGGTTTGACTTTTATTATTGTATCTTGGGGTTATCTTTGGCTGTAGTGATTTAGTAAAGGAAATCTCAGTAGTACTTTGTAAAACACTGTTTAAAACTGTTTTTTTCCCTCTACAATGAATGTGGGAGCAAAAATTCAGGTAATGCTGAACTTCACTGCCTACCTCAATTGAGTCATTTAAGTTTGCATACTACATTTCGACCTTGAGGTTTAGCAAGGGCAATGTCTGATTTGATACAAGATGGAACAGACTGTTTTATAGTTTGACCTCCAGCCATCACTTTGCCTCTTTTTTTTTTTTTTTTTTTTTTTGGATTTTTAAGCATCATGGCAAATAGTCTTTTACATAGCTGGCAATTCTCCATGGTACTTCTCAGGAGCAGGTTTATAAACAATGGAAAGCTTTAAGCTGTCTCTCTTGGCTGGTGAAGAACTTTCAGGGAACTGGAATCACTATTGCTGTTCACCCTCCAGTCCCTAGAATTAGCTGCAATGGACTCTGTAGCCTCACATTAAAAAGGGCTTAAAGCATAGCACTTGCAAGAGGGCTCATATGATCTTATAAATTATTATTCATGGCTAGGCTGTTTCTAAGCCAATTCAAGGGTATACCGTACTTCACAGAGCCAAAAGCTCACACCCCAAGAGCCTACCCACTCCATTCAATTCTAAGCATTATTCATTGCATATAAAGAGAAAAATAAAATAGTGATGACTCTTTATGCCCTTATTGTAGACTCCACGGAATAAGTAGTGTTTAGCCCAATGTTAAGAAGGCAAAGAAGGACCTGTCAAGTGCGGATTAGTAAGTTAACTTTCTGACATAATGCAAACCACTGTAACTTCCCCTGCACAAAAGGAAGGAGAAAGAAAGCCAGCGTGTGATAGGAGAAACTGCACTGAAAGAAGATGCTGATACTCCTAAGCACTGAAATGTTGAACTTTACCTAAGCCCTATGCTTCTGGAAAAGATCAGGGTTAACAAAGACCCTCTCTTTTGTGTTGCAGGAAATGGCTTGAGGTAAAAGACCTTGCCCCATATGACTGAGAGAGTTCTCACAGAGGTCTTCCTGATTTACCTATGAAGAGGTAAGACACAGACCCTCAAAATTCCCATTCCTTGTGGAATGGAGAGTATCATGCCATGTGAACATCCTGCTAATGAAGTAAGACAAACCTATTGAGAGAAAGGCAAAAGTCAAATGTTTTCTCTCATATGTAGAAGCTAGAGAGAGATATGATAACTGAACTGTCACCACTGACCAATTGAGACAAGATATCTTCTAATATCCAGGCTTCTCCCATCACCCATGGGATCCAGGATTTGACCCACCCTCAGCTTGAGTCTACCTTGGTAGAGGGACCAGCCTCTTTCCTAGATCTCCTCCTGAATGTCAACCAACCACAAAGAAAATAGTTTTCTGATGAGCTGTCCAGCCCCGTTCCCACTCCTCCCAGGTGCCACAGATCTTTAATCTGCTTACTTCTCCCTAGAGGAAGGCTTTGCCCATATGAACTTCCATGAACTTGCCTGGAGATCTCATTTGAGCATTCTCCACTGTGGCAATGGTGCTCCTGCCCCAGGACTAGAGCCCTCCTCTCCCTATCCCAATAGTCTTTAAATAAACTTTCTCCTTATCTGAGTCCAAATTTGTTTTTATTTGACAATTCTTACATTTAGTGAGCTTTATGTCTTTTTTCAGAGAGAGCAGGTCATTCTCCAACAGTGTTATCAACTCAAATGGAGGCCCAGACGGTGAAAAAATCTGATCAAGCATCCTCTGCTCAAAGAACTTAGTGGTTTTGATTCAACTTGCAACTAACTTTGTATTAAAAAGATGGTACAATATAATCTGTGCACCTTATGAAGCCATCACATAGCACAAAGCCAGGGAATAAGGAGGTGGTTACCTGTGTTACCTGGCAGGCAGCCTGGCGCAGAGAACCATCACTGGCCTGGGGACCAGCACCCGTGTCCCAGTCTCACATCTGTCAAATGACCTTTGGAAGATGACTTATTCTCTTTGGGGCCTTTGTAATTTTATCTGTAAAATGAGGGGATTGAACTTCATGATCTCTAACCTCCCTTCCAGCTCTAGAAGTCTATGATTCTAAAACAATTTAGAGTAAATCATAAAGACGGACGTGCAGGCAGTCAGATCAGCAAAGGTGACTGCAAGGAGGGCTACACGGTGTTATGGCCAGGGCCGTAATGAGATTTGTAATTAAATATAACAACACGGGGTCATAATCAGATCTCATGCTTCAGAAACCACATTAATCACGATAGGGATCAGATAGGGCACTAACCCTAGAAAGCAATGGGGACCTTGGAAAGGAGAGTGAGCTATCCCCTGCCCCCTCCAGGGCTGAGCAGTGTGCTGAGAGGGGCACAGTCGGGGGCAGGCCTGGAGATGTGAGCTTTAACCCTGAGCTACACTTCAGTTTCTATCTCAGTAAAGTGAAAAATGTAGATCCACGCTCTCAAACTTTCCTGAAGTATTTTGAAAGTAAAGAGGAAACTGCAGGCTCCTGAAGGCTGCCAAAAACATCTGGCAAGGTTTTACTTTCTTAAAAATAAGCTGCATATTTACTCCTACTCCATATTATATCTGACTCTGCCTCAAAATATTTAAAACACTGTGTCACGCTATTAAACTAACAGCCCCCAGAGACTGTAGAGTTTTGACTAGAGACTTCCAGATACTGCAGTGCAGTAGGTGGCTGAGGTCTGCAAACAGTAGGTAGGTAGACCCCATTATACCCTTCTAGGGCTGTTGTCTGTAATTCTTACACTTGGAAATATTCTTGCTTCTGGAGTAATCTTTGATCAAATAATAAACTCAGATGTGTGTGTGTGTGTGTGTGTGTGTGCAGGTGGTTAAGTGAGTGAGTCTGAATGTAAAAGTGTTGTGCTGAGTGGTTGTCAGGGGAGCAGCTGTTGGTCAGAATGAGAAAAAGGGAGCGAGCCTGGAAGGGTGGATGCCAGGACAAAGGCCTTTATAATTAAAGTCTTGACTCCTAGGAGAAGGAAAAAGAGGGGAAAACCAGACAGTGAGGCTTCAGACTCCTTGGGGCTCAGATCAAATGTAGCAGATCCGCCAAGCCTGAGGCCAGCCCTGAGGCATAGAGACAGTAAGATGGCACAGCCTAATAAATGCCTAAAACCCCACTCTGTCTGCTTCAAAACTAGCACTTTACACAAGGCAACACCACCTATATTTAAAATGATGCGCCTTAGTTACATTTAATTTACACATACCCACCCCCTCCCATGGCCAAGGCCACTGCAATGGCTCAAGGTGACTGAGAGCCAAGACCTAGCCCTGCAGCTACCTGGGCCTATATTACCCTGTCCCTCCCAGGGTCACCCTGTGATCCTCTCAACCCACCTCCCCATTAAAGACTGTAACATCTTCTACCATTCCAAATTGGAAACTTACTTAGGACTCTCCTCAAGATTGGAAAATAAAGTTGAACATGTCAGAGTTCTTGTCCCCAAAGTTAAACCGCTGACTACCCTGGAGCAGAATTAGGAAAAAACAAGATCCATGTTGACAACTATTTGTCTAGAAAGTGGATGCCAACTTAGATTCATCATGAGGCTCCTGCAATGATCCAATACCTCATAACTGTGGAATCTGCTTTAAACTGCCATAAGTCAGATGTCATAGAGATACCCAGAATACATAGGTCTGTTTTAAATAATCTTTAGATTTCTGAATGTGCAGGCTATTGTTCAGAAATTGAGCCAGAACAAAAACTGATATGGAGTCATCTCTGTCTCTTAGATCTTAATGTTAGGGTTCCACAAATTAAACCTTCCAGAAAAAGACTTTGTGTTTGAAGAGAAAATAACACCAAAATAGCAAAAATAACTGACACAAAGATTATAGTCTTCTAAGATACAGAATGCACTGGGATAATTTTGGAAGATTTTACACATTGTGTTTGGTAATTTAATTTTTCTTGGGAAATTTTTGTATTTTCCTAGGTGGCATAGGCAGGATAACGATTATCTAAAAATGTTTGTGTTTTAATTGTTTTTACCAGGTAAATATGTTCCATTGCTTGACAAAGAGAAATTAAGATTATGGATGACAGTAAGTTTACTGATCAGCTAACCTTGAGATATACAGGTTATCCTAGACTAACTAGGTAAGACCAATGAATTAAAATGTATTAGTGGAACAAGGAGGTAAAAGAGGAGATCTAGAGAGTTAGCAGCATGAAAACCACTATTACTGACTTTGAAGATAACAGATGAGAAACAAGGCAAGGTATGTCTCAAGAAGCTATGATGAACAAGGAGCAGATTCTCCTCCAGTATATCCGGAAAAGAACACAAACCCACAGACACCTACTTCATCTCATGAGACCCACCTCAAACTTATCACCTGGAGAACAGTAAATTAATAAATTGTGTTATTTTAAGACATTGAGTTTGGGGTAAATTGTTACAGGAGACATAGGAGACTGATAATACATTAGTTACATAAAATGGAAAGATAAAACAACTGAGGCAGCCAACAACTCCCTATTCAGATAGAGGCACCTGAAGCAGACCCAGAGATGGCTGGCCTCTTTATAGATGCCGAAGGAGAGAAGAGAGTAAATCTACCAACTAACAAAAAAAGTCATAGTGTGGGGAAGACCACAAACCACAATTGCCCCCGAGAGAGGAGTGTAGAACCACGAAGTCATCAAACACAGACCCACAGAACAAGCTGCTCCTTGAAAACTAACCACCCTAGCCTACAACAGCGGTCTCTGAAGGCATGATTTAATTCTACGATTGACTATCACATGTTCATGAAATTGGCCAAGTCACCACTGAAAAAGTGAAACTGTATACTGAGTATTCTTAGAAGGAAAGGAAATGTAGAGTGTTTATTTTTCTCTTAATTGCCAGAGCCAACAGTGCTCTCATGTCCGATATGGCTCTGATTCTCAATCATCTTTTCGTTTCATAAACCATTTACATGCATAAAAGATGCACATTCACAATTATCTTAGTAGAGAACTCTCGGTGAAGGTGAAGGAATGTATAGCTTATAACGTTCTTTTATTTCCAAGACCTCTCTTCCTTTCCATGGTATTCCACACTGACCATATCTCATTTTCCTTTCTGGGTTTCCCCTATCCATTTCATTTCAGTTCTTCCAGTTTTACTGACTCCATTTTTCCCCTTCTTTTCCTTCCTATACACTATGTAAAATTCACCAAGCTGACTGCCTCCACCAATCTGTCCATACTGATATCTCCAAGCCTTATGCCTCATCCAGAATTGTTTTCTGAGCGCCTGATCTGCATTTTAATCATTTAAAAGCCCACAAGCATCAAAAAAATTCAGAAATGTGCCCAGATAAATCTCAGAATCTCTACATTTCTTGACCTCAAAATTCTCTGTAGTCCTTTGTTCTTTACTTCATTGAATTAAACACCATGCATTTAGTTACCCAAACCAGAAGGTGAATCATTATTCTCTGAGTTTCCCTGCCGCAGTCTGGCTGGGCACAAATGCCGAAGTCTGGCTGGGCACACAATCACGAGCCACCACACAGCTTGTAGATTCAAACAGCAACTCTTTATTCCCGAACTCACACCAGCCGTCTACAAACAGGTTCTGGGGAAATCCACGTTCTCTGCCCAAATCCACGTTCTCTGCCCAAATCCACCTCCACTGGGCTTCTGTCTCCCCCAAAAAAATACTGTCTGAATCCCATGAGAACTCAAGGGGAACTCAGGCAGCAGGATACGCCCTATTCCCAGCAGGAATAATCTTAAACCTTAAACCTGGAACCTAAACCAGGAACGCCCTAAACCCGATTATCTTAAACCTGGAACACCCTAATCCGCCTTGGTCCTTGAGCAAGGTCACCTACATTCAATGTCACTGCAACATGGGGTACGCTGGCAAGGAAATTGTCATACCTACTTGGCTAATGGCTCCCAGCATTTCCCAACCTTGGCCTTGGAACTGCAGGTTGGAGCACTTCTTTTAGAACTTACATACATTTTATTATGGTACTGTGGTGGCTATTATCTCTGCATAACAAACTTCCTAACACTTAGTGGTATAAAGCAACCACTTTATTATGCTCGTCTGTTATTTGGACCAGGGATTTGGACAGAAGGCAGTGAAGATTGTTTTCCTTTGTTTCATGATATGTGTGATCTCAGGAAGATTCAAAAGCTGGGACTGACTGGATGGTAGGGGTGGCAGCATCCAGAGGGTTTTGTATTCTTATTGCTGTGGCTCTCTTTGGAAAGGGTAATCTGCAACAAACAATGTTATCTATGACTTTTTACCTGTTGGATTTGTTGGCTGCAATTGTTATAGAAATTTGTGCTCATCATTTTTAACCTTTTTTTTTTTGGTGGGGGGGGGGATACTGGGGATTGAACCTAGGGGCACTTAATCACTGAGCTACATCCCCAGAACTTTTTATTTTTTATTTTCAGACAGGTCTCCCCATGATGTTTAGAACCTCTCTAAATTGCCAAGGCTGGCCTGGAACTTGTAATCCACCTGCCTCAGTCTGCCAAGTCACTGGGATCACATGAGCCAGTGATGACAGACTCATCATTTAATTTTAAAGCAACTGTCAAATCCACTGTTAGATCTTTTCTGATGTATTAACAGAGAAGTATATATGCATTACATATTTTTAAAGTATTTTGATAAATTGATTTAAATTTGTGTCTTTTGTGATATTATGTTTTTTGTTTTTTGTTGGTATTTAAACACATTGTTTTGAGATAGATTCTTAGCCATAGCCAAAAGGGTTTAAACAGAAAAATAGGTTAAGAATTTCTCTACTAATTGAATGAGTGAATAAAGAAATAGCAGAAATAAAGTGTTATTGGCAGTTAAATGGTAAATTCTGGTTATGTAGATTATTTTTAATGCAGATCACCTCACTTCTCAAGAATGTTAAATAAATAAAGTGATATTCTTTTGTGTTAAAAATACATTTTATCTTGTCTGCTTTGGTTCTTATTTCATTAGCACTCAGGAAACCAGTAAATATGGTTATATAATTATTAAGCAATAATTAAAACAATATATTGTGATTTCTGTATTGTAGCTTTCTGAGTAAATCTAGAGTTCACACACAGAGGTAAAACAACCAATCAGCCTAGAGAAAATTAATTTAGTTCCTCATTTTTCACAGTGAGTTTCATAGAATGCTGATTCTGTGTTAATTAATTATATTATTTATATTATTACATAATTTTTTTAAAGAAAGGAAAGAATGAAGAGGCATGAAAGAGGAAGGAGGAGAAAAAAAAATCTTGGGGAAGTTCTTGGTTAAACCAGATATAAAAGATGACTTTGTAACAAGTTGTCCCTGTGCATGGAAGGTCCCTGAGAAGACAGAAGAGAAAGTACAGTTTCTTACAAGGCTGCCTTCTCATGAGCATCACATTCTGTAGAGAGACTGACCTGGTCCAGTTCCCTCAGTGTGTATTCACAGAAACTGAGATCCAAAGAGGCAAAGGACATGCTTGAGGCCAGCCAGCTGCTGAAGAGCAGGACCAGAACTAGAACCTGCCTCCTGGCTCCCAGCCAAGGCTGTTCCCATTCTCCCACCATGCCAATTAATTAAGAGAGCGGGAGCCTATCTGCATAGAAGAGAACAAGAGTGATAAGTGAAAATGTAAACAATTGGAGCTGGAATAAGTAATTCTAGTGGGAAAGTATGATGGGACAAAACAATTCTTCATAGTCCTGCTTAGATGAGAGTTACTGACATATTTTTGGTATCTCCCTGAGATCTCTGTAGGACTTATGGTAGGTGAGGTCTGCAGGAAGCATGGTCCATGGCAAGATGCAGAACAGAGTGTCAGTTTTACAGCTGAACAGAAAACGAGCATGGTGATAGGTTTCCTACCCTTTCTCCTGAGACTCTAAATGTGAGCTAGTGACCCCAGCAGTTGTCATGGAGGATTATCTCTAAGATTCATTACCTTTAGGTACATCTGAAATTTTGTGTTTATTTGTGTGTGTGTATGTGTGTGTGTGTGTGTGTGTGTAGCTACACATTGAAAAGATTTTCTCCTCCTTTTCACTCCCAAAGTAGCCACTTTTTTATGATGTTCAAAATTTCTTACATACATGACAATAGTGGAGTGCATTATATTCATAATTATCCATTCACAGCACAATTTTTCATAACTCTGTATATAAAGTATGTTCACTCCAAATTATGCCATTATGCATGAGCTCTCTTATTTTTTTTTTTGCATTACAATTCTTAATACACCTTTATAGCACAATTTATCATATTCTGCTTGTATATAAGGTATGTTGACACCAGATTCACATCTTCATACACGTATTTTGTATAATGATGACCCTCTCTTTCCACCATCCTTGCTATTCCTCTTCTCCCTCCCTTTCCCTCCCACCTCTCTTCCCTAACTAGAGGTAATCTTCCTCCCATGGTCTCCCTCCCTACCCTACTTTGAGTCACCCCCTTATATCAGAGAAAACATTGGGCATTTGTTTTGGGGGATTGGCTAACTTCACTTAACATAAGAGAAGAACCCCATGCGATTGTTCCTTGGGTTTGTGCAGAATCTGAACATCCTGAGACCACATCCTGACGGCAGCCTCCTGAGATGCCTCATTTTCCTTTCTCCCTTCTGCTTCCAGTTTTAACTTGTGCTGCAGCTGGCAGGTTTAAGGACTAACAGTTGGCTAATGAAAAGAGGATTAAAGAATCTGAGGCCATCAGGGAAGAGGAGAAATAAACTGTGCAACAGAGAATCTCTGCCACCCTGAAATAAGAGGGCAATCTCAAGGTCAGAGAATGGAAGCATCCAAAAAAAAGTAAAATGAGGTGGAGGCCCAAGGGGAGGAGTAGGAAGGGAGTTGAAGAAAGGTGGCAGGCAAAGACTCTTGCAGACCATATTCTTGGCTATGTGAATGTACTTGAATGACTAACAAAAACCAGGCCATTGGGGTTGTGGATTGCATGGCCCCTTCCTTTCAATTATGAAGCAGAGCATTGGAATTGATGGTATCTTGTCAAGGAAATGGTGTGACGGCTTTCAGATGCTGCAGTAATCTCATTCAATCTGTTCCATTCTTTGCTTCTATTGCAGCCACTTTTCTTCAAAATTTAATAGTAAAGGGATATGTGATTGGACTGCAAGGTAATTGTCATGGGACTCTTAGAAATTCTCCTCAGAGATCATACAAAATAGTCTGCCAATTCCCAACTGAGAAGCCAGATTCAAAAGGGATGTGTGGGGAGGAGAGTAATGCAACATTTCCAGAAATAACCTAAATTAACTGACATGTTCCTTGCCCACAAAGAAAAGTAATGGGGGGAGAGCCCTCCACTTCTAAAAGAAGACAATTCTGAAAGTGAAAACCATCCAACCACACCACTGGAGAGAAGGGAAGCACATTTGCAAAAACAATAAAGTAAATTTTTTTTCTGAAATTCTGACTGTTTCAGGCAGTGACAGCCATTCAGCTAATAATACTCTCAAACAGGAAATAGCAGTCAAATCCTTGCTCAGAGATAATCCGGTCTCTATGAACTTTTTTTTTCTTTCACAAAATCTCCTTCTCCCTACCTTTTAAGCTGGGTGACTAGGAATTATCCTTCTAGAGAAACTCAGCAAGATTTTTCATTTGCTCTTTTTACAAATGAGGACAACGAGCTAAGGAACCTCATTCTGTAACTAACAAGGAGTCAAAGGACTCCTGACGGGCGGCTCTGCAGCTGCATTGGTGGGTCTCCATTTAGTTTGTCCTTCAAAGTCCGGAGAATGATTATTCCATAATTCTTTCACCTGATTAATTCTTAACTATGAACATAATTACACTCTCCAGAAGGTAAATCGGTCTTATAAATCAGTCGTTGCTGACAGTTCACTGTGCACAGCGCAATCCACTTGTGGGGTGGGAGTGGAGAAGGGGGGAGCCTGCCAAATTTCTAATCCCTCCACCCCAGCCTGGCCAGTCCCTTCTTAGAGCTCTAGACCCAAGCCCCAGCGGCTGCTGCAACCCCACTGCAGGGCTACAAGGAGGCGGGCCTGAGGTTCGCCTGGGATGCAAGCTCCTTTTAAAGAAAGGCAAAAGGGAAATGGGGAGAAGGAGTAGAGACTTCTCCATTAAAGCTGCGCTGAACTCTAGCCTTCTGGCAAGCTGCGGCAAGCCGCCAATTTGAAGTGTGTGAGCTTTAATCTGCTTCTGGCCTGATGTGCTCCGGTGTCCACAGGGAGCTGGGAGGCATCCATTATGCTGGACCAAGGAGAAGGAGCGTCTAGGAAATATGTTAATGCTGAAGCCCTCCCCGCCAGCCTGCCCCTGCCCTTGCCTTGTCTGACAGCCTCAGAGAAAGTGACATTTCAGGAGTGTCACTCCTATCAGGGCTCCCAAAATTCACTTCTATTCATTGCATTAAACACTTTTTTCTTTTTTTGTTAGAAACTCTGTGAGCAATTTATTTGTTAAAAATTGTGAGATGAGATGATTCAGGTTCTTTTTGTACGTTCTTTGCTTCTTAAACAATGGAACAGCTAATGAAATGTTACTTTGTTTTTAAATTTTTAAAACTTAACATTTGGAATATTAGTGTTATAAATTGTAAATTATTCATATGTATATATATAGCAAATTCAGCAACAATTTTATAGGGAGTGCAACCATGTATTTGGTTTCATTTGCAAAGATTTTAAAACACATTTAAACATTTTAAACTGTATTTATAAACTGAATATATTCTGTTTTTTATTTAAGTTCCTCAACTATCTGGCAAACCTTTCTATGCTTTTAGTATGATGACCCTTATATATTAACTTGTATTCTTCTGAACACCAAATTCTCTTAAATACCCAAACTGAACATAGAGTTTGTAAAATATGAACTAAACTTACAAGTATGAATCAATTATTACACAATTAAAATGTTCAATTAGAATTATAAATTTGTCTGACACTTTTATAAGCCTAATTTTCTTAAATGTATTGTGTAAAGTATGAAATAAACTTAGATTCTGTACAACTAAAATATTAACTTTATATATTTAGTTTTCTTTCTTTCTTTTGGTACTGAGAATTGAACCTAGGGGTGCTTTTTCACAAAGTTGCATCCCCAGCCCTTTTATTTTTTTATTTTGAGACAGAGTCTCACTAAGTTATTGAAGGTCTCGCTAAATTGAACAGGCTGATCTCAAATTTAAGGTCCTTCTCTCTCTACCTCCTGAGTTGCTGTGATTACAACTATGGGAAACCATACTTGGCAGTTTTCTTAAATATATCTATACTTACTTCTGAAACTTTCTCAAGTTAAATTTATTTTTCATTAAGAAAAAATGAATATGTCTTGGATATAGTTCAGAGATTGCTTTTCTAAAAGAATAGCCGTCTTGACTTGCTGAGATTTCTTAAATAAGCAAAGGATATCCATCATACTTAATGGTCTGTAATCTTGATAGAAAACAAGGGGTGCTATATATAGTAGTTATGCCAACAACTTCAAAATCTAAAGAAAGTGGGCATGCATCATGTTTCCTTGGTTTTGAATCATTTTTTCATTTTCAAGTTAGAGTCTCTGGCCACACTCAAACTCACTACCATATTCAAGTGAATACAGTGAGCCTTAGGAATGCATGGGAGGGTTAATTCCAGTTGTTCAAACTCCTTACATAAAATGATGTAGTGTTTGCATAGAACCTATGAACATTTTCCCACATACTTTAAATCATCTTTAAAGTACTTAAAATACCAAATACTATGTGAGTGCTATGTAAATATTTGTTATGTTGTATTATTTAGGGAACAATGATAACAAATAGGAATATGTCCATGTTCAGTACAGATGCTAATTTATTTGGGATATTTTTCATTCCTGGTAGGTTAAGTCCAAAAATGTAGAACCCACGAATATGGACTGTGATTGTACTTTCACTTTTTCTCTTTAAGTTATTTATACCTTCCAGTTTAAACCTTAAGGTTTAAAAAGCCATTTGATAACTGTTTTTAAAATTAAAGGGAACATCGGACAATATAAAATAAATAGAATATTAAAATGAAACTAGGATTCTCTATCTGCCAATAACTGACCCAGTTCAAACAACAATCAACTCATGACTAATCATGTCCCATTCTCACACTTAGCCACTCCCTGAATCAGTATGAGTAAATCTTAGGTATCATATTTTTCTGCCTGAATACAAACAGGGTGGACTATTTTTTTAAATAAATTTACCATTTTCACCCTTAAGGAAATTAACTATAAATCTTCAGTATCCTCAAATATCCAGTATCCAAATTTCTGATTCTTTGACAAATGTAATAAAATGTGTTATACAGTTTGAATCAGGATCTAGGCAAAATCTACACCTTGCCATTCTTTGAAATCTCTTTTAATCCATGTGAATTTCCTTTAACTATTTTATCTTACATTTATCTATGGAGAAAATGAATGATTCATCTTGTATAATCTCTCTCATTCTGAATTTTGATGATTACATCATTTTGTGTAGGTTTACATGTTCTTCTGTCTCTATTTCCTGTGAATCATAGTTTTGGGTATGATTTTATAAATAGCATGTTCATCCAAATGGAAGTACATGCCTGTCCACTTCTCTTTGTTCTCTGCCTTTCTGTGTTTCTTTCTCTTTCTTTTGAGAGGCCACTGATAATAAGTACATAGTTCCATAATTCTTCTGTGCGAAAAAAAGAAAAGAATCCCCTTACCTACTTATTTAGTTATCTACAGATACAGTTCACACAGAAAAGGCAAGAGAAGGCTTTGATTTTGCTGCTTTACTTACCATTTTTCAAAATATTGTGTCAGTGCAGAAAGAACTTCTGATGGTGTTTAGTGAGTTTTATTTTAATTTACTTTCATTGTTATCAACCATGTGAATGCATGGTCATTAGAATAAAAAAACTACATAGGACTGCTTTCAGATGGCTGGCTTGCCAGTGAAAAAGTATCACACCCAGCTTGTGTAGCTCACTCACCAGTTCATGCTTCTGAACAGACTTGATATTAAAATATAGTTAACAGGAAGCCACTCAGGAAGGGGACCATTATAAATTTTAGTATTCTGTGCCCTAGAAAGTGAAAGTATTTTCTCTTTAAGATTATAGTGTTTGGGTAAAAATAACAATTTTATTGGTTATTTTCCTGTGTTATGCTTGGTTCAAAGCATTTTAATTCTATTACACATATAAACTAATAATCTGTACACTGATAATATCATCACCTCCATTTTACAGATGAAAATACTAAGGCAGAGCTTTGTTAAGTAATTTGGCTAAATTAAGTAATGTGTAGAGCAGCTGAGGCTCAGATCCTGAGCGTGAGCCTGAGCCTCTAGAAACACATTTAAAACAAATACATAGTTGAAACTTACTTCAATGTAGGACTTTTGAAAATGAATCTGTGTTTTGAATAGCAGGGAACTTAAGATTCCTACACAGCAATGCAAAAACAAGGAGAACAATTTATACCAACCAAGTACCTGAGTAATCAAAGGTTTTTTTTTTTTCTGAAAAAAGGGAAAATATAATCTCCTTTAGAAATGACATGTGGAGCTGGGCACAGCGGGGCATGTCTATAATCCCAGCAGCTCCAGAGGCTGAGGCAGGAGGATCATAAGTTCAAAGCCAGCCTCAGCAAAAGCAAGGCGCTAAGCAACTCATTGAGACCCTGTTTCTAAATAAAATACAAAATACGGTTGGAAATGTGGCTCAGTGGTTGAGTGCCCCTGAGTTCAATCCCTGGTTCCAAAGAAAGAAAGAAAATGTGGAGGTTTCTCCTTAGAAAGTACAGGACTAAAACTTTAAGGACATTCTGCATTTAAAAGGCAGTTGGAAACTGTATGATAGAGTGAAAAGTTTAGTTAGAATCAAACATACCTAGATAAAAATGTACCCCTGCCACTTACTGGAAATATGTACTTGGTGCTTACTGACATCCCCAAACTTGGTTTCATTCCCTGTAAAATGGGATGAAAAGCATCAATCTCTTCATTCAGTTAGTAAATTGATAAGTGACATTCTATATGCCTTCAATAAATGGTGACTTCAGATTCCTTAAATTCCTTCAAATTCCTTAATATTTTTTGTATTTCACATACTTTCAATTAACTTAAAATTAACTCTTCTGTATAAAATTATATGAACTTGAATAAAACTGTGGAAATAAAATTTTGTCTCTCTTAACCAAAGGATAATTATTTTTGTCCTCTTAACCTGGGTTGTTTTTTTGTTTTGTTTGTTTGTTTTTGTTTGTTTCTGTGGACTCCTCTAAGAAATAGTGGGAAGGGGAATAGTAGGCTACATCACATTCATTAGGTGACAGTTTACAATATGGTCTGACTATAAGGAGTACTGAGCAAAGTAAGAACATCAGTTATACAGAGCGGCAAAGTCTAATGCAGAAAGAAGGAACCTGTTTCCTACTCCTTTATCAAAGTAAGTCAATGATACAAGGAGAAACTTCCACAAACCTCAAAACAAAGAATTTGGTCAAAACACTCAGGCATAGAAAATGACACATCTCCATTTTTAAAACATCAAAATTTCTATGACTCTAATGCCTCCAATTGTTTAGATGTAAAATGCCTGATACCTGCCAGAAATCTTGAAGGAAAGCTGTTCGGAAATCCAGAATTTCTATTGAAGTTCCATAGCTCAAATGACCAAATATGGGACCATATTTCCTATTTGCTTTGCTCAGGCGAAAGGATTTGTCATTACTCATTCATTTAACAAATATTTATGAAGAATCTAATATATATCAGGTGCCATCTTAGAGATATACTATTGAATAAAGCACACAAAATTCCCTTATTTCTTGGAAATTATTTGTTTTATTTTCTATTTTCCTCTGCCTGTTCTAAGGAGCAGAAGGAAAGGTGATACAGAGTCAGCGTTGGGGGAGGGGGGTGCGGGGTTGACATTGGAGAAAGAATGGCCAAGGAAGACTGCACAGAGCAGGATAAACAAAATCCCGAAGGAAGTCAAGGAAGGAGCCAAATGGCTCTGGGGGATAAGCAGCCCACCTAGAAGCAGCACAGAGCCCCAAGGCTATGAAGAACAAGTGTCTTAGATTGTTTTCTATTGCTGTAACAGTACCAGATAATTTGTAAAGAATGGGCTCATAGTTCTAGAGGCTGGGAAGTCCGAGAGTATAGCACTGGCATCTGATTAGCACCTGGGGAGGACCTTTCTGCTGCATCATAAGAAGGCATTGCACAGTGAGACAGTAAGTGTGCTAATTCTGTCTCCTCTTCTATTATAAAGCCACTAATGCCATCCTGGGAGCCACACACGCTTGACCTCTTCTAATCCTGATTACTTCTCAGAAGCCCCGCATCCAAATGCCATTCACACATGAATTGGGGATTAAGGTACCAACACATGAACTTCTGAGGATCACATTCAAACCACAGCAGGGAACAAGCCTGACTGGCAAACAAATGGGAGACCAGGGGCTCAAGTGACAGGAAAGAGGAGAAAGTGATAGGAAGCAAAAATCACTGTTTAAAAAATAAATAAACAAAAACAAACTAAATAAGAAAAGTCCATGGGGGACTTTTGCCAGGAACCCCTAAAGCTAGGGCATTAAGTGAAGACACAGACCCCTGTCATCTCACATACCTTCCGCCAACCCTAGTCTTTTCATTTCTGTGGTTTTGCATGAAGCTCACCTTGTTTCTCATTGGTCAGTTTCTCTATATACAGTACCTGAGTCCATCCTCACCCCCACAGGAATTTGGGGTTCAGTAGCAGGCAGCCAGCCTAGAAATCCCAAGAAAGTCTAAGGGTAAAGTGCCTCTCTCCTCTGTTTTGTGCCTAAAAGGACCATTTAAAATGGTCTGAAGCAAGAGACTAGAACCCAGATCCTCCTTCTGATCCCAAGGCAAAGGGAGAGGAGGAGAACATGATCCTCTTGTGGGAGTGAGAATGCAGAAATCAGCATCTCAGCAAATTATTCTGTTGCCCTGTGTACATTGCCGGCTCTAAGGGGGATCATCTGCCAAAGTGTGGCACTGACCATGGCCTCTGGTAATTACTGAGTTATTCTCTATTTCACCACCTTTCATCTGTCAGTTCTATGGAGAAAGACTGGGAATTTTCCGTCTCTAGAACTTATGTCATAACTTGCAAGGTCAATGATTATTGAATTGTTAAATAAGTGAAATAAGTGAATGACAGGGATAATAAATATTTATATGCTCTGCAACAGAACTGATTGCTCATGAAAGTCAATGCAAAAGAGGGGCAGTGTGATAATGCTATATCTGCAAATGAATGAATGCCTCAATAATCTCATGGGGTACCCCTTCAGAAACTAGTGGTTGTCTTCCAGTGTCCAGTCTCCTCTTTGGATAATATTATATAATTTTTAGTTGGACTCACATGTACCAAGAAAAAAAAAAAAAAAAAGACCATATTTCCTAACACTCCTTGAATCTTGGTGTGGTCATATGACCAATTTCTGGCAAGGAATATTTGAGTGGATATTGAAATTGTGCATGTCCTTCAAAGTAAGAAAGGTACAACCCTGTAACCCTTCACACTTGCCAAAACAAGGATGGTTTAGTGAGCCATCTTAGATCATGCTGACTGGACAATATCCTATTGCTGGCAAAGTGAAGAAAGAAGACAATATTACTATTTCAGATCCTGTGAAGTCTATGAGCCATCACTACACTGACTGCTCATGTCTGGATACAAAATCATGGTTATTGTGGGTCTCAACTCCAATTGAACCCCTATCTTTACAATCATACGTGGTTTGTTTGTTTGTTTGGGTACCAGGGATTGAACTCAGGGGCACTCACCACTGAGCCACATCCCAGCCCTATTTTGTATTTTATTTAGAGACGGGGTCTCACTGAGTTGCTTAGCGTTCTGCTTTTAGCTGAGGCTGGCTTTGAATGGATGGTTTTTGTTTCTTTATTAAGACTGACTCCCTAAGCAGTATACAGATTCTTGCTAAGGTAATCTGAGAATAAACTTTGAGAATGCTTAAAAGAAATTCAAACCCATCCAAGAAAACGATATAAAAGAGATCACAATGCTTAATTTATGCAAGAGAAAGGGGAAAGAATGAATTTTGTGGATTCTGTTCTATGTATAATTAAACTACAACACTACATTGGGCAGTTTTTCTTTAGTTTTGTAGGATTTGTTGAATTTATTTAAAACAAAAAGAAAGTAGTACCCATTTCCCCATTTACTTCCTATTTGCCTACCTGAATCATATCAAGCAGAACTGTGAATTTGTGTGGAGTCAGCAACAAAGGCAAGGCTAAACATCACATGGCAAGTGTCATCAGTTTAGAAAACTGTGGTAGCCTTGATTTTTGTACATTCCTAGCCTATATATTTTTTTCTAATTTATCCTTTCTTCTGTCATTGCAATGCCACTTCCTCTTAGTCCCCCCAAAATGAATCCACTGACTCTAATCCCAGAGCCTATAATTGAGCCACTGCAAAGAGAATGCTTTACACAGAGTGGAGACCTAACTATATCCTTTTACTGCTCAGACGCTAGAAAGACCCCTAACATCTTCAGGATGGAGCTCCAGATCCAGAAATAGAAGACCGTTTTGAATCTGGCCCTCTGCTTTTTTTTTGCAGGTCCATCTTCTCTCCTTGTGCCTTCCCCTCATACCCCAGAAACTGCTCACATTCCAGAAATTCCACATCCTCCTTCCCATCTCCATGTCTGTATGTGTGCTCTTCATGATTTCAGCAGCAGTTCTCCCAAGAACAGCTCCTGTTCTTCCTTTCATTTATTCTCTCTGATTTTCCCCTAGGAATCATTCTTCCTGTATGCTCCCAGAACATTCTCTAGAGACTTCTATAATGCTCTGTTTATAGACATGTCCTACACTAGGTTTTTATATGCTCTTAAAGGTGAATGTCGTCAACCTATGTTTCTTCAGTTCTGGTATTTAACACAGTACCTGCCACCGAGTAACCATTCAATGGTAAACGAATGACGCTTGATTATACAACACCTTCCCCAGGTTGAGATTATCTTCCTCTTCTCTTTCTTTCTTTTTTTTTTTTTCACTTTAGTGCTTTGACTTGAAATATCTGGAAAATTGATTCATCTTTCCATTTATGTTTGCTACTGGAAGTCAAATTAGGGCAGTTCCAGAAAGGACAGAAGGCATCTACCCAGAGCCTCTGCCAACACTGATCACTTAGCCATCCGAGAAGGGTGTCTGCTTGAAGGCAGAGTCACTGCCTATACTGTTACACACATCTGAATTAGAACAGAAGGATTTACATGAGCTCAGAATTTTTACTAATGACTGTTAATAACACAGCAGAGGAATACAAGCAAAATTGTCATAGTCACACATAAAATAACAACTTTAATTGGCAAAATTAAACTTCTAAAAGCCAAAGCTGTATCAAGGTGGCTGAACCCCTTTTGGAGCCAGAGTGACTTGGATAATAGAAACCACATCTGATGTATTTTAAGGTCTTCTGTTACCATATGTGCTCCACTCACAGTGACAGATGGGTATTGATATTTTTTTCTCAACTGCACAAAAGCTAGCTGAAGCATATGCAAAACTCTTAATGGCATTAAAGTTTTGCCAATTAAAAACATGTTCAAGCATTTGATACAGTACTTGATAACATGTTTTGCAAGTTGCATTCTGAATTTTTAAATTAGACTCTTTATTACATTGTTTGTCAACCTAGTGTGACTAAAACAATTATCACATGGGTCATATTTTTAGTCCTTTTGTTATTTTGGCTCCTGTCAAATGTAATGATGAAAAAGTAGTAGAGTCATTAAACATTTTTTAAAAATAAAGTATTAAGGCACAAGTAATAAAAGTGGAAAGAGACCAAATTTCCTGTTTCATTGTGTCTCATACATTTCTAATGATAAGCATATTGGTGGTGTGTAACAGTACATTGTTAGTTAAAAGAGAACATTCTCCCAAGTGATTAGCCAAAGCCATTTATTTCTTTTAACTAATCTTAAGTATAGAATTCCTATTGCATGGGATAATTTTAAGACATTGAAGTGTTCTACATTGTCTTAGTTTTGGTTTTTATTTACTTATTTATTTTTATTTTTTTTGCTATAATGGTTTTTATTTTAAGGGACTTTGAACTTGGTGTCTGTTCCTTGGACTGTGCTTCTGATTCTCTGGATGCCTGAGATCTTGAGAAAAGCATGGTACTTTTTGATCATCATGCTTCTGCAATATCTATGAACATGTATTTAAATGAGTAAGTGCACTTTCTCTTAAAGATAGTAGGAAATTTCCAGTGGATATCCTTGAACATTACAATATATTCACTTGCTTTCTCTTATCTGATTTCATAAACTCCCTTTATCAAGTTGCTATCTGTTTTGTAATGATACCAAGAAGATAGGGGGAAGTGGAGGAAAGGTGGGGAAATAAAAACCAATAAGAAGGTTACAAAATTATTCAGTATCTGATTATTTTTAAATCCCTATAGACTCAATTAGATAAATTTATTGAAGTAACTTTTGGAGTTAATTTTGTGAAGGAAACATGATACCCAAAGAGGTGAAATAGTTGTCTAAAGCCTCAGAGTCAATTGACAGGCCCTGGGTAAAACCCTCTCTGACTCCTGGTGCACAAGTAGTGCCTTTTTCACTACAATGCAGCACACCACAGCTTGACAAGATACTGTGGCTGTACCTTCCACGTGGGATAGTTAGTTTTGGCATCTAACTACAACATCTATCTGCTTCACAGGTGAGGATAATCTTGATGTGTACGAACCAAAGCTATATGAATCCAATAATGACAGCTATAAAACAGGCTCATAAATGTCTCAAGTTGGGAAAAGATTGAACTTTTCAGACTGGAACATTATACTGTTACCCAAGAGGGTTTAGTAATGCTTAATATTTGTTAGTAGTGCTCCAGAAGCTGACCTCAAAACCCTCTTGTGGCAATAATTAGACACAAGCAAGGGCAATATTCACTCTTTGTTTGTTTGTTTGTTTGCAGGAAAGGACCAGGGATTGAACCCAGGAGCACTCTACCACCGAGCTACATCTCCAGTCCTTTTTAATTAATTAATTAATTTTTATTTTGAGACAGTCTAAATTGCTAAAGCTAATCTCAAACCAGCTATTCTTCTGGGACAATATTCTCAGAGGACAATAGAGTGGAAAGGGAGAAAAGTACTCCCAAGCCTAGATACCAGTTTTGAGGTTTGGTAGACTCAGAAGCTTCCTCTCTATCCACAGTGCACATTACTGACTTGGTGAGTTAGAGTTTTTATGGAGATAAGAGAAATTTTCATGCCATTCTAGCCATGGAAATGCCGCCAAAATCCAAAAGCCTGAACTCTGCAGGAATGAGAGAACAGTTGGCTTCTGCATCTGAAATAGGCTCTGGCAATGGCGTTGCATGTAGCTAGGTCGCGTTTTGCAAAATAGAAGCCATTATCTTTAGCATATCAACCAGACAAAATTAAATTGTAATTACATGGAGACATCCAAAAGCAAGCTATTTTGTCTTCAGTTAAATTCAAAGAAGTGTAATCGAGATTACCAATTTCAAAAGAAGTTTAGACAAGCAATAAACGTGGCTAGAAGAAACATGGAATTAGAAATTTAAAAACCACCAGTCTGAATTTTAATGATTGGTAAATAATATTTCAGAAACACCAGTAATGTACTCTGTTCAGTTTATTCAAATTTAGATTATAGGAAAGAGATGTGAATTCTCTACAGTGTTACTGACTCCCTTACCCACTGTTTCATCATCACAAAATTTTATCTGCTTTTTAAGAAATAAATACAAAGGTACTCAGATTCTTAAAATGTTGTAAAGAGCTCATCCAGTGTTAGAAAAAATGGATTATCCCCCCAAAAAACAGATAAATGCCACTTTACTCTGCAGTTCTCTTTAATAGGAGAATTAAGTCTCTACTGTGGGAAAAAAAAATATTTTTAGAATAGGTAGAAGAAATCAGGTCAGTTACTGTGGAGACTTCGAAAGAATAGCTTGTGTCTATGAAAGATGGTCAAGGAAAACTTTATCTGCCAGTGCATTTCCCAATAATCAAATCCTTTCCAAGGAGAACATTGGTGGTTTTCCATTTTACAGCCATTTGATTAGATTCTGACCAAAGAAGCTAAGAGCTAGTTAACTGTACAAACCTTAGTCTAAAATTTTGACCTACCTGACTTGAGAGTGAACTGCAAATGAGTGTTTTAAAAATTCTACCTCTTTCAGCAATCTCTGATTAAACAGTTGTCCTGGCCAAGCTAAAAGGGGAATCAGCAATTCCCCTTCAGAGCAGCCCTTTGTCTGAAAATGAGCAAGCTGGCTCCCTCCCAAGGTGCATTGCCTTTTGGGACACGGTAGCAAAGGCATTTTTTTTTTCGTGGACCTTCTCCTCAGAGTCCAGTTAAGTGTGTGTAACACACACACACACACCATGCACAAATCAGTTTGAAGAGACAGACATTAAACAACATTTTGAAAAATAACTTTAAATCATTAAAATTTAAACAGGAAAGAATACAAGAGGAATTTTATGTGTCATGTTATTCAGTTTATGGCTAATGCTAACTTTATATCAGCAAGACAAAATTGGGGATATATCATTTACACACATGAAAATTGTGCAAATGACCCAAATAAAGCCATGGACAGCATGCATTGTGAAAACATGCTGACAGGTTTCTCCCTCAATCAGGTGCCTCCCAGTTCTCTATGTCTACACCCAGAGCATCGAGGCGTCTTTCAATTCCAATTTACAAATAAGGAATTTGAATGTTGTCTTTCGTTTCAATGCAAAAATCAACATTTTCATTTCTGCCACTTAGGTCACACATAGACCTAGCTGGTATTGCTTTGATAGGTCGACTGTTTGCCTATACAGATATTTCTCCACCTCCCCTTGACTGACCTGTCATAATCCATGTTTTCTTCTTGGCAACTATTCGTTCCTCAGCTTCCCTTTGACCTTCACAGCTAATCCAAGCTCTAAATGCAGCTGGAAGGCCTTCTATTTCCACTTCTACAAGGTCAACCTGAGAGTGTGACAATCTATAGAGATCCTGTAAATAAACAGAAAGCTAACATTTGAAAGAGATAAGGCAGCTGCCAAAGTTGGCCAATGTCCAAGACAGTAAGTAGTTTATGCAGTAGGAGAAACCTGGGTTCAAGAGTATCATCCAGGTGCAAAATTTCCTATCAACACCAGAAAGAAAGAAAATATGGTGTGTGTATGTCTGTTCATCCTGACTATAAAAGCCCTGCTGAAAATAAACTAAGCATGGGACCAAAAAGCAGAAGGATTTTTAATTTCTATATTTTTGGTCTTATTTATAAGCCCATCGAATAGCTTAGCTAACAAATGTACCAACTCATTCTCTGGTCTGGATTTGAGTTACATTTGGCCTTGACAAATACTGTCCAGATGTTGGCTAAATTGTGTCTGCTTTCAACAGAAGGTCAATAAACTGAGAAAACTGGCTTTGTGTTTTCCACAAATTTATGGATCCAAATCCTAGAAATGAAATTAAGCCACAGTAGGAATAACCATGACTTGAGATGAGGAAAAAGAGCCAAACATTTTTATCCTGCCTTCTCCAAACATAACTATAATTTTCCCAGAAATTAATTCACATTATGGAGAGGGCCAATGGTTGTTAAAGAAGGGAAGAGGAAGAAGAAAGGGATGGCAGGGAGAGTAGGGGGAGAAGAGAACAAAATGGAAGTGTGAGAGAACAAAGAAAGGACAGGATGCAAGGCCAAGATGCAGCAGGCTAAATAATAGTGGCCATTCACCCTCCAAACAGCTACACAGAGTTCCCACTGCTCCTCTCTCCCATTGCACATGTGCACACTGCGAGTTGCAGAGATACCACAGATGCAAGGTGTCCTGTGCACATGACTCTCCTTTCCTTGACCCCTTTAAAAATAATCAGGTTTGGGTTTTTTTTTCCATTTATAATCCTAATGCTCAGGCTTCTAAAACAAGGTCAATAAGCCAGACAGATGTAGTATCACAAGATCTTTCTTGAGTATCATGTGGTCCTCTTTAAACCCCTCTTAATTCTTACTGGTTAACAAGGAGCTATTCAATATATAACATCTTATTATGCCCAAAGGCATCTTCCAAAGGGAAGTGTTCCATGATGCCATCACCAGGGCACTAAGATTGTTTGATCTGGCTGAAATTGTTTTTAAAAATGTATAAGATATAAACAAAATTTTCTTAAAAATCCAAATTATTCACAGATAATCATAGTGATTTTCTTAGTATAAAATATAGATCATCTAAGCTACATCAGTCTTAAAGGAAGAATATGTAAGAAAGACAGTAAGAATATTATTTTATGTTTGATTTATTTGGAGATCAGTCTGCCACAAATTTAATTATCCTGAACAGAGATTGAAACCAGAAATATATGACTAAAATCTTTCAGTTCAAGTAAGGTAGTCATAAAATGCAAGATTTTACACATAAAAAAGTCTTGAAGCCAAAAGATTGCATTCACTTAGAATTGTTTGAAACATGTAGTAGCCAATTAGAAGCATTAAAAAAAAAAAAAAAAAAAAAAGGATCCACATGCTCATAGTAATGAGAAAGAAGAGACCTCAGGAATAAAACTGCACTCTGACATTATTCATTCAGGAGGAAAGTGACCCCCAGATAATAGTTTCTAAAATCCTCACCATATTATAATTAAATGTAAGGTTTTTGGTGTATTTTGACAATACTGAAGGATGAAGAAGCATTATCCGTTAAACAAAAGAAAACACATTTTGAAGTGATTTTCCTCAGAACACTAATGGAATGCACTCTTGATTCTTAAATGGATGAAAATGATGAGAATATATGAATGAATGTGAAAGAAAAAGAAATGAAATGAAAAGAGCAATCTGCCAGAAGTTAGAGGATTATCCCAATTAGATCAGCACACCTATGGAAACCTCTATTTCCTGCAGTTGGAGAGAACATCCTGACAGAGGCGACCTTATGTAGAATACTCTAGCACATGCAAGACATTCAATAAATTTGTGAATGAAGTTCTAAAATAACAAATACAGGCAGAGATCCTGTGGGGAACAAGAGTCCATGAGAGTGGAGAGGAGGGAAGGAGTGGTGTGAGGGGAACCAGAGATGAAGGTAGGTTAAGATATTGAATCTTGGTCAAAGCAAATACAATTCACCAAAATGTTTTAAACAGGGGGAACATGATTAAATCTGTATTTACAAAAATATTGTGAGGAGGTAGAATAAAAATGGAGGTGGAGCTTTGGGAAAGCCTAGGAGCAAGTTGATGGTTGGGGCAGTAATGCAGTGGTAACATGGGAAGAGATGATGAAGGATTGAAAAACCAAGCTGAAGTGCAGAGAAGAGACAGAGTGACCTTTATGCCTGCGGTAGTGAGCTGTGCCTGTCACTGAGATGGTGAACATGGAGACAGAGTAGAGATCATGAGTTTACTTTTGGAAATGATGATTTTGAGGAAGCTTTAAGAAATCCATCAAGTAATGTAAGCAGTTGGACACACAAGTCTGGAACTTAGATAACGGTCTAGATATATAAATGTATTCTACATACTGCTAGGTGCACTGTTGCACACATGTAATCTCAACTACTTGGGAGGCTGAGGCAGAAAGATTTCAAGTTCAAGGCCAGCCTAGTTAACATAGCCAGACCCTGTCTCAAAATAAAATTTTAAAAAGTGCCAGGGTTCTAACTCAATGGTAGAGGAACTCTGAGTTCAATGCCACCAAAAAAAAAAAAAAAAAATATATATATATATATATAGACATATACATATATATGCATATACATATAAAATATGTATAAAATATGTAAGTGTGTATATATGTGTGTGTGTGAGAGAGAAAAAAACTGCAGAAATACATCTTATGTTTCTTCTTAAGGTGACTACTCTTTACCTTAATTTAGGTACCTCCAATAAAGCCATATTTTAGTCCTCTGCTTACAACTAGTGCCAGTTATTACACTAAGCAATCAAAAAATTCTCTGAACTGAAATAAGAAACCTTTGATGAAGTTTTATGTGAAATTATAATTGGACAAGCATAGGCCTTGAGCAAATTTTCTGTGTATGACATCAAAATTGTATCTCTACATGACACCAAAAACCAGTGCTGCATCTAGGAAGTGCTAGCCTAAAGACCACACAAGAAAGAAGAGTTAAGAGAACTGTAGAGAACAGAATTGCAGCCCCAGCTTAGAGCCTCCTACCTAGGAAAGCTGCTCAATAGAGATATTACATTTCATTATTGTTCAGATCAAGGTGAAGTAAATTCTTATTATTTGTAGCCTTAAGCATTCTAGCTCCCCAAATACCACTTCCACTTTAAAATAACACATGACTAGGCATGACTAACTTTGTGGACAGATCAGATGAAATACAGTTAATGCAAATTATTGCTAAGTTTTGCAGAGAATATTCCAGTATGTCTCAAACTATTAAAACTAAGGAGTGACACTAAACCACAAAGTATCAGAACCCTGTATTTTCTCAGACTTACCTTTCATCATTTTTCACACATATGATTTACCAAGACAGATGAGGGAACATTCCATTTTCTGTCCTTCAGGGATTATCAGCATTAGCATTATTATTATTTTAAACCTGCATCACGTACATTAGTAGGATGAGGTGGTTAAGGTCCCTATAAATCAAATTGTGTCACAGACCCCATTATAGAGTTGACTTCTCCCTGGGTAGCTTAATAATGGTATTCATCTGCCCTGCCAAGTGAAGGCAAACTTTTAGGATTGATAGATACAAACAAAAGAGGGTTAGCAAAATCAATAACCATGTCCCAAGTGCCATGGTTTTTATTAATTTGGAAGTGAAGGAAATTGCTTCCAGAAAAGAAGTAGCATTAAGGTCAATATCTGATAACTATATTTTAATCCATAGAAATCCCTAGATGTCATCAACCTTTCTGTGCTAACTAACATGAATTAAATGGGAAGGTGATAGAAATTACCATGTGCGATTTATTGTTTTAATACTCCACCTTCTCTGTATCCACACGTATAACTTTGTATTTCTTACTTAAGACATATAATCTATTTTCCCAATCCCTGGGTCTGAGATGGTCTTGTGACTTATTTTGGCTAATAGAATAGAAGTGACCATGTGCCAGGTTTGAACATAGTCTCAAGAGAACATGTGTGTTTCTGCTTGCCTTTTCTCTTGGTCCCCTCAATGAGAACATGCCTGGTGTCAGTTAGCATGAAGAAAAGTCATATGAGGCAGCTTTCAGTGGCTCCAGTCCTCCCAGATTAAGCATCCCTAAATCAGATGATAACCATGTACCACACAGGCATGTGAGTCACCATCTCCCAAATGAGCAGAGTTACTTAGCTGATCCATAGGTTTTCTTGAGCAAAATCAGAAAATATCAGCTAAGTCCAACTCAGAGTATCTGAGTCCCAGGTCCTGACTTATCCAGATGACTATTATTATTCACCACTGATATTTTGATGGCTATTTATAACACACGATAGCATGATTTTATCAAAGTTTAAGTGACACACCATGCTTTCATTCTCAGGTCTTGTGTTTTGCAGTGATTTCAACAACACCCAATGGTAGTATGGTTTATTGTTGTTTTTTAAAAACGTAGTATTCTACTTAGTAGTTAGAAATAGAGATCTCAGAGATCTTTCATTTGAATATTCCTACTACAATAGTCCTTATTTTAGGGGTCAGGATGGAATGATGGGGAGAGTTTGCCAGTTGCCATGAATTTTTACTCTGAACTCTTTTGAACTGCATATGGCCTACTACTTCTTGATTGTGGCAAAGACATCTCAACTCAATATGTCTATATGTCTAATAATTAGATTTGTAATTTTTAAAAATAAACCTGTTTTCTTTCTTTTCTTTTTCTTTCTTCTATTTATTTATTGGTGATACTGGTGATAGAACCCAGAATGCTGTACCACTGACCTATATCCCCAGTCCTTTTATTTATTTACTTATTTTTATTTTTAGGCTTGCTAAGTTGTCCAGTTTGGCCTGGAACTTGCCATCCTCATACCTCAGCTGCCCAAGTAGTTTGGATTACAGGCATGAACCATCACACTCATATAATAAACTTGTTCATTTACCCTTATTTTTCATCTCAATAAATGCCACTATCATCCTTAAATTTTCTCAAGCCTAGTAGTAGGTGTCCTCTTGAACTCTTTCCTATTTCCCGTCTCCAAATCTAGACAATCACAAAATGCAATATATAATCAAAAAATCAAAATCTGTTTGCTTTTCTCTACATTGGATGGTCTACCTTGGTCCAAATAACTTTATTACTATATCTCATTTGAATGCCTATACCAGCTGCCTAACTCACTGACTAATATCAACAGGTAATTCACTGGAAGGTCATGGCCCACTTCCCAAAATCTAAACAAAGCTTCATATACTGGTTCAGACATGATAAGAACAAGAGAAGCTTTGAAGAGCCAGGCAGCAGGCAAGGAGAGGCCTTCCCATCCGGTAGCACAATACTGGGATTCATCCACCCTGCCATTTTTCCTAGCTATTGTCATTCTATTTTAGAAATAAAGCCAAGACAGAGAATCCGATTGGCTTAATTTGGGTCACACATACAACCTTGACTAAGGAAATGCAAAACATCTTACTGATTATCTCATCTAATAGAAAAATCAAGATCTTATTAACGAAAGAACAAGAGACTGAATGAAACATGGCAAAATCAAACAATGTTTCAACTCATCTGGCATATCTGATTCCTCTCAAATCTTTATATTTTAACTGTCAGAATCTCTTGTTAGTCTGTTTATACCTTTATCACAGAAGCCTGGCACTGAAAATTGATGTTCCAATTTGACATCATTTTCTTACCTTATCTTTAAGTGATTTCAGCGTGCTGGCTTCAGAGAGAAGACTTCCTGCATCATGGTTACACAATGGCTTTGTTTCTTGATGTACATAAACCAGGCATTCTAGAACTAAAGATTTTCCACTCCTACCTCCCATCCCCATAATTTGCCTAATGAGCAGCTTTGCCTCTGTATTTCATGGATTGTTAGTTTCCCATCCTGGAATATGGAATGCAGTCTCATTCACATCCATCTGATAATCAGTCCTCAATATCCCTCATTCTCTATGGAAAGTATATGGTACCTACTTCTATTATAGGAAAAGAGAACACATTGGAAGAAATGGAACCATGATTCAAAACCAGCTCAAAGAGAGAGGCAGCAGAGATGTGTGCATGGATGTAGGTATTAGAGGAAAGGAAGTTATTATAACAATATACGCAAGATTTCTCATGGAAAGGGAAGAAATGCTGAGTAACCACATTTCAGGAAGTGAGTTTCAAAATAGCAGTAGACTTCATCAGCTATAATTTATATGCTCACTTTCCTGCTTCACTGTTTATCTCAGGTGTTCCATACATGCCCATTAATTCCACATGCTATCAAATTTATGATAAGGTAATTCTTGATGTTTCTTTCCAATTTCTGAAAGAGGGTTTTGGCTAGTTCAGGGATTTTTATCTTTGATTCTTGTTTGGTGCTTTAGAATCTATATATGGACCACTTCAAGGTAAGTGTTTATACTTCATTTGGTCAGTAGGTTATATAGGTCAGAACTAGCGACACTTCACAGAGCTTTAGGTGTACAGCTTTGGTAGTTATTTAATGGCCTTCTTTGAAGCCATTTCCTTGCTAACAGAACCAATGTATCCAGGAGAGTGAATTGTGGCTGAGCTAAATCAAACACAGTATTTTGCCAGTAGGTGTTTTAGGCATGTGCTCCACATCTGCCCAATGAGATAAATGAAAATCTACTGAGCAAATTATGGGGAATATTTTCTACTGCTGCAAAGCAAAGAAATCCTAAGAAATAATTTTCTCTCTGTTCTTTCATTAGATATTATCCAGAACTGCAAGATCTATGTCCCTAGAGGAACAAGTCTAAGGACTAAAGTGATACTCGATCATGTTGGAGAGAACTTTATCCTTGATTATCTTATTGACATATTATTTAATCTGCAAGTGTCCTACTAAGAAAACTTCTTTTTCAGATAATAATATCTACATTAATCTATATTCCTGACCAATGGGGGATTGAACCCAGGGGCACTCTACCACTGAGCTATATCCCTGTTCTTTTTTAATATTTAATTTTGAGACAGTCTCACTAAGTTTCAGAGTTTGGCCTTAAACTTGTGGTCCTCCTGCCCCAGTATCTCCAGAAATTGAGATTACAAGTAAATGCCACCATGCCAGGCAAGCTACTTCTAATTTTCTATTAGATATTTCTTCCCAATTTCTGAAAGATCTTATTGTAGAAGGATTTCTGTTTGCTGGGAGCCTGGGTAAGAATGATAATCCAAGACATGTCTGATAGAGAAGTGTAAAACATGGTGCTTAGTTGTATGTCTTGACACATACAACTTGATATGATTATCTCTACTTCTTGGGAGATATATACAAATCAACACTTTGGATTCTTTAATAGGGGTCCCTGAGTGATCAACCATTGATAAAGATAGCAATGTTCACAAAACCATGAAACATAATTATTAATGTCTTCTAAAATTAAGGGTATGTACTAAATGTAAGATCCTATAAAATCTAAACAGCAAATATTGCATACCAGGATTTTCTGCTAGAGATCATTTTATTTAATTCCTTTAGGGATCACCTATATTTTACGTCTAGATCCTGAATGCTAGTGGGAACAGAAGCATTGTTTAGGGCTGGGTTGTAGCTCAGTGGTAGAGTGTTTACCTAGCACATATGAGGCACTGGGTTCAATCCTCAGTACCATATAAAAATAAATAAGCAAAATAAAGGTATTGTGTCCATTTACAACTAATTTTTTTTTAAAGAAGCGTTGTTTTAATAGAAAATTCTTGTGGAAATAGGAGGAGGTTATACTGTCTTCCTCAAAATGGCTGCCTTCTGCACAATATCTCCAGTTATACTGGATATGTTACAGCAAATTTTAAGTTTAAAAAATAAAACTAAAATAAATAAAAGTTAATGATTTTTCTGTCTTATAAATTAGGAAAATGGCATTGGCAAAAATAGTGGCTTTTCTAAAGTGATTCAAATTAAAGGAAGAACAAGAATGTCTTTATCCTTTAATGTTTTGCAGTGAATACTTTCTTACCTTCTATATAGTCATAATTTGAGATGAGTTTCACTAATTTTTATTATTCAATTCTTTTGTCAAGTTTAGGAAGATTATTTTGATTCTATAATTTAGATTTATTTACCCATCATCCTTTCTTTTCCCCATTTCTACACATTGTTGTCAGCTAGAAAGATACATTGTTTTTGTTTGTTTGTTTGTTTTGTTTTGTTTTGTTTTAGCTTACATTAATTTATTTGTAAAGAAGCAGGTTTTTTTTTTTTTTATCAAATGTGTTTTGTGCTGACTCTGGGGTATCATTATGACTTAGATAGCTTATTTATCTAGAACCAGCTTCCTACATAGATTTGATGCAGGAAAACAAGTGCCCTAAGGTAAAAGTTTACTTTTGAATTTGACTAAATTTTTGCTGGTATGGACAGCCTCTCCTCTCACTACAAATAAATGAGAAAACTGGCTAAAACACAAGATCTGGGGACTGGTGTATTAGCTCAGTGGTAGACCACCTACTTAGCATGCCTTGTGTTTGATCCCCCCGCCATAAAAAACAAACCAAAACCAAAACAAAACAAAACAAAAAAACCCATAGGATCCTAAATATTGCTGTTTTTATATATAATTAACTAAAAGCAAACAGGCATAACTTAAAGGAAGTCAGGTCTTTAAGTGAATCCCCTATATATAGAATAAAGCATTAAAGAATTACTATATCTGTGGAAAAGACAATTAGAAAATTCCCACCTGCCAGCTTGGATGGCCAATGTAGGGTTACAAATTACACTGAGTTATGTGAAGAAAATGTCACTTACAACAAATGAGGATTGCAGATTACTAGCACACAAGAATATGAGATCCACAGATATTATAGCTGTTCCATCCATTTGGGTGGAGGCTGTTTGGTGTCTACCCAATAGTCATCCTTTAAAAAAATGCCTGTTATTGGACTGGAAATGTGCCCAATTAATTTAGTATCACCTGATTACCCTGTAGTTAAATAAGTTATCATTCATACTTAACATTTGTAACGTATCACCTAATAACTTAACACATGATAAATTTGGGGAATTTATTTATTGTTGGATGTCTTAGAAGTCTTCTTAAATGGCAAGTAGGGGCTTGGATTGTGGCTTAGTGGTAGAGCGCTCCCCTAGCACAGGTGGGACCCGGGTTCGATCCTCAGCACCACATAAAAATAAAGACATTGTGTTGAAAAAAAAAAACAAAAAAACAACTCCTATGTTTAAATAAATAAATAACTTCCAGTGTTCTATGGAATAGTAGGATAACTATGGTTGACAACAGTTAATTATATATTTTTTAAAAATGGCAAGTAAACTCATTTCTTCCTCTTAACTTTTTTCTACTTCTTCTCTTCAGAAAGAATGGCATAATGTGATCTCTAAACCAAAGAAGGGACACCATGTAATAAGGATGGAAGAGAGAAAATAAACTTTTAATATACTTCTTCACATCATGTTGTACAAGATAAAAACATACAATGCTATTTGTCGGATTCAAAATAAACAAATAAAAATGTTTAAAACTACAAAAATATAGAAGCATGGAAGCATACGATTTAATTTCTAAAACAATAGAGGAAAATGAGGCATAAAGAAATCATATTGAACATAAGGGAAGAGAGAAGGATGAAAAGTAAAAATGAATGAAAAGCATGATAATACAAAAATCATAAAACAAGTATAATGGTAGAAATATTTTCAGAACATCTGTAAGCACAATAAATATTAATGGATTAAGCTTGACTGCTAACAGAGGTTCTCATCTTGAATAAAAATATAATAATATTAAGATGTATTAGTTTTACAATAGATACATCAATTAAATGACAAAAGGCACAGAGAGGAAAGAACAAAGGTACAGATATGTGTGTGCATCTATGTGTGTGTACATATGCACACACCAGGGGAATAGTATTCAGGAGAAAGATGATGTGGGGCTTTTAATATTGCAGAAAAATGGGTTTTAAAATTAAAAAAAATATTCTTGGATGTTATGGTATTACTACTTAATAATAAAAGAAACAATATGCCAGAAATATTTATCAATCTGAATTGAATGCATCTTACACAATAATTACAAATATATAAAACATTGGCAGAATTTAAAAGCAATTTAAAAAATTATCAACTATTTTGAGATAGCATCATGATTCTCTCAAAAACCAAGTGATTAAGCAGAGAAAAGAAACATCAAGGACATAGAAAATTTGAATGTAATAATTAACAATCTTTTAAAATAAATAGCAAATATTTATTCTTGTCAGGCACATAAGAAACATTTGCAAACCTAATATAGACCATCTCTATTTTATACATAATACTCAAAGAAGAGAGAGAAAAAAAAAATCCCCTCTCTTTCATATGTGATCAGAAAACTCTTAACATCAAACAGAAAGCAGCGTGAAAAAGAAATTTTATTCAAACGTCATCTATAAACATGACTCCAAACTTTTTGAACAAGTAATTATCAAATTCAGCAGTAAACAAATAAATCATATTTTGTGATCAATTAAGTTTTATCCCAGGAATGTAGGACTGGATTGACATTAGAAAATGTATTAATGTAATTCATTACATGATGAAAGTAGAAAAGCTATTTGATCATTTCAGTATATGCAGAAGATAGAATTGAAAAAAATACAATAATTTGTTGTTAAAAACAATAGCAACAAGGAAACACTTAAGGCAAAATACTGTTCACATGCAATGGTCTCATTCTGATAAATAGTTTAAAGGTAAAGCATCAGAAATATTCCCTTTAAAGTCAGGAGAGTTATAACTTGACCTACTCCAACATTTTCTGGAAGTATTATCCAATGCAAGGTTTTGAAGAAAAGAAGTAGGAAGAAATGAAACTTTAAATGACTGGAAAATAATTTGTACACAATATATTAGAACTAATGTGAGTTGATCAAAATTGCAGGATTTTGTATATTGAGAGAACGTTTCTACATAACAGCAACCACCAATTAGAAATTGCATGTAAATACAGAGCTCACTCATATTAATAGTAGGAACTTCAGGGACTTGGAAATAAATCTAACAAAATAAGCATAAAACATTCAAGCATATAATAAGTTAGTGCATTTCATTGTTGAACAAAAACATAAATGTATAGATGCAATTGTTTTATAGAAGGCAATAAACTTACCCTAAAATTCTTATGGAAGAGTGAAGGTCCAAGAGTAATCAAATTCAGTTTAAGGAGGGAAAAGAAGGAGAAGACCCTACAAGTTAAGAATTTGTTATGTAATTAAAGTACTTGTAGAAAACTCCACTGTTGTCCTTTTCAAGTTCTCAGAGATGGTTTTTACTGGCAACTGTGGTTACTGAAACTCACTGTTGATTAGAGAAGTTTTCGGTAGGATTGCCCTGGGGCAATTGAGCTGCCCAGAAAGGAGGTATGTGGAAATTTCATCAATGCCCCAGGCAACCTGGAGCAACACCTTCTCTTGCAGAGAAGTGGAAGTTCCACTCCTGTGCTCCAGGCTGACAGAACCTACACTGCAAATGATGTTGCAGAGTTCTTTGAGGGATGTGGGCAGAGAGGCCTGTCTGAAAGCACATTCTTACTGAGCTTCTTCCTTTTCTGTTTTCCTCACTACCTCACATGTTTAACCTGAAAGTATGCCCTTAATAAATTCCTTGAGTAAGAATCCTCATTTCATTCTCTGCTTCTAGGGAACTGGACCTAAGACAGTGTCAAAAGAAAAATTAACAACAAATACAGCTTAAAGATCTTAATTGTCTTTTGTGAGTCTAGACTTGTGTAATACTTCAATCCATAAAATAGAGTGTGTTCAAATGAACGGGAGCAGAGGTTGGTTTTAGAGGTAGATAGCAGCTGAAGAAAGGAAGGAAGGAAGGAAGGAAGGAAGGAAGGAAGGAAGGAAGGAAGGAAGGAAGGAAAAAAGACCAAAGTTACTCTTCTTGTAAAGTTTCAAACAGAGGAACTATGACTGTCTGAGGTTTAGGATATTATCTTACATTTCCCTGACTTCTTAGAAGATCAGACACACAATTAGTTTTGTCTTTGTGACCTGAAACTTTAGCATGGATAGCTCCATTTTGCTTTGACCTGTTGGGCCCCCTGCAGGAGCTCAGTCCAAACTAAAGGCTTCCTATGAATTTAACAATAGCAACCAAAGTGTGCCTATAATGCTAATGACTCAGGGGGCTGAGGAAGAAGGATTGCATTTGAGGCCAATTTCAGCAATTTAGTGAGACTCAGTTTAAATAGATAGATAGATAAATAGATAGATAGATAAAGCTGAGGATATGGTTAAATGGTTAGGTGCCCTTGGGTTCAATCTTCAGTACCAAAAAAAAAAAAAAAGAGTAAAATAATAATTAAATGTGGTATTAGCACATAGAGGGTTAATTCAAACAGTGAAGCAAAATAATATATTGAAGAGTAAATAAGAAAGGCAAATAGATGTGTAAAAATACCTTTGACCTCAACTAATTATCAATAAATGCAAATATTCAGTACTCATGAGGTTGGTACATGTTTAAACTCTGAAAATTCAAGTGTTGATGGTGTAAATAAATGAGAAATCTCATACATTATTGGTGGGACAGTAAATTTGTTAAGAAACCATTTTCAAAAGCAAAATTTAAGAGGCACATAACCTATAACCTAGCAATTCTGTTTTCAGGAATATACCCAAGGGGATCCTTAGATATGTTCCTAGAGACATAATGTGAAGATATTCACTGTGGGATTCTTTACAACAGTGAAAAACAGAAAGGAGCTTAAACAGCTGTCACTAAAAGAAAAGATAAAATTGTAGCATACTCATACTACAGAGCAGTTTAAATAAATAAATAACCAAATTTAGATGTGTCAGCATATGTACATGTAAAGAAGATGAATTTTATCAATGCAAGCTGAAGAAGGGCAATTTTTATAAAAGATTCCTAATTGTAGGTAACAAAACCAAATGAAATATCTTATTTATACATATATGGATACATATATATATATATGCATATACAAAATGTAAGTGTAACATCAATACTACATAATATGTGTAGGGAAGTATACATATCATGTCAGTACTGATACATCTGGGGAAGAAAGGAGGGTGCAAGACTGAAGAATACAAGGGATTTCGATGAGTTTTAATCTTAATTTCAAAAAAATAATAATTATAAAAAACTCAGGAAATGGTTGACAATTTGTTGAATCTGCTAAGAGATACATGTGCACATATTACCTTGTTCTCTGTATTTTTCTAAATATTTAAAATATTTTGGGATAGAAAACAAATAAAACAGAAAAATAGAATTCAAAATATAACATTCTAAATACTGTTTTCAATATAACACTTGAATAGAATGTTTAATCCTATTCTTAAAGCAATTATGAAAAATAATTCCAATATTCATCTTTCTGTCTTATTCTTTTTCTTATAAATTCTTGGAAAAGTAGGAATATACCTTTCCTTGGAACTTCCACAGTTTTCCATTTTACTTCCTTCCCTTCTTTTTTCTTTCTCTTCTTCCTTTTCCTCCTCCTCTCTCTATTTCTTCTTCCCATCCTTGCCCTTTCTTAAGGAATAACAATAATCTCTATGCCTAATATTTCCCTAATATTTTTCATAATTTCTAGGTTCACCATATAAAATATAAGAAACTCAGTTAAATTTGCATTTCTGATAAATAATAAACTATTATAACTATATTCCACATATTGTATGGGATATATAGGATTACTAGAAAGTATTTTTTATTGAAAATTCAAATTATTTCCTAAATCTGTTAACCTTACTAATTTCAATTCATGATAATTGCAGTTTATTAATGTAGATCATCTATCTCACAAATATTTTAAAGTCTGAATTTTCTATACAGAATAGATCTGAGAGCCTTCTCCTCCTAAGTCTGATGAACAAGACTATTTATCAAGGACAGATGTTATTGATATATTTTTCAAGGACAAAAATATCCTACTAGTCCTAACACCAACAATGCAATTTTTTAGTGATTTGAGTACAAATTTATTTGTTCTTAAGGTCAAGATACCCGGAATCATAAACTAGTTTTAAGCTCTGGTAACTTTGAAGTAAGTCCCACAGATAGCCCAAATTTTACTTTTGAGTTTTGCGCAGATAAATCATGTGAGTGTTCCCCTATATGGGCTTCTAAGATAATAATTTTTCCTCTGAAAGAATATTTTTTTCCCATATTCCATATTATCTTGTGTTGTTTCTTTGTCTAAAGAAGGAGGAGGAGAAGGAGAAAATGGTGAAGGAGGAGGAAGGAGAGAGAGAGAGAGAGGGAGAAGGAGAAGAAGAAGAATCACCTCCCAATTTGCCCTGCTTCCATCCATCTTCCTTCTCTAGTTCTCTTAAAGAGATTCTTGGTCACTGATCAGGTGTAAGAGAAATATTATTTAATCACAACAGCGAAGTGGAGATCATTTTACTGGTGGTTAACTGAATGAAAGAAACAATGATCCAAAGAGGTAGACATTATAATTGTTCTTAGGAACAATACCAATTTGCAAAGAAAATAATAGATATAGTTTAAATAATCAAAATTTTTAAAATAACTTTTGGGATCTGTTTCTATCTTTTTAAGTGAATCTTTTCATGTTTCTTCTATAGAGGTGCTTTGAAAAGTGCCAGTCCTACAGAGTAACCCCATTTGCCTTCAAATGGACAGCAACATAAGGAAAATAGAAACCACTATGATATTAGAATAGTGGTTTCTTGCATGCCTGTTACCCTCTGAAGTATCTTTTCTTTTTTTTGTAATAACAAATGCTCTGAATGCTTCTCCCCGCAAAGATATATGTTGAAATCCTAATCTCAAAGTGATAGATTAAGAGTGGGGATTTTGGGTGGCAATTAGCTCATAAACACAAGAGCCCTTATAGCTGGAGTTAATTCTTGTAGAGGAATCCCCCCAAAAAACTAGGTCACTCTTTCTACCATATGATATACAAGAAAGGAAACCGCCTATGAACAAGGAAGTAGGATCTTGTCAGACCCTGAATCTGCTGGTACCTTGGTCTTGGACTTCCTAGCCTCCAGGACTGTGAAAAATAAATTTTTGTTGTTTATAAGCTACCCAGTTTATGATATTTTGTTACAGTAGCCCAAACTAAAGGAAACACCAAATAAAAATGACAAACTTGTTAGAAATCTTTTATTTTCAAATTGGCTTTCCTTTCTGTAAGATAAACAATTTAAAATAAGACCCATATAGTATTTGTTATTTCCTATGCTCTACTTGTTTTCCTTTTTGTCTTAACAAGTTTTTAAATCTTATTATAAGATCCAATGCATTCATAAGTAAATCAAAAGAAAAGCAAAGCAACTACATATATTATATAAGTAGTATACATACAAATTTTATAAAATCACATATATATGGATTTTCAACATGTAGAAAACATTTTCCCTTCCCATTAAATATTTCATCACATTTTTTCAATGGTTTTCTAGTACTGTATTATCTTTCAAAAATGAAAGCTTGACTCTTTTGAAAGTTACTCATCTTTTGAAACTCTGAACTTTTATCTATAAAATAGAATTTGTGGAGAGAGGCAACTAAGGCTGAGCTGTGATGGAGTGTCTATGAAAAAGAACATGTTCTTGTCAGGGTAACTAATTCTACTGAGGACTGGAGGACGGTCACAATGTGAAACTATGTTTTACAACTCCAGGGATAAAAATCAGTGAAAGGAAAGGTGAAAATGATGAAAGTCAATGTGGTGACACTGTTAAAGATTTACCTCAATGTGCCTTTGTTGATTAGAACTCACTGTGCTGCCTGCAAGAGAGGGGGAAAAAAATGACTCATTTTATTGCACTCATCTGTCATAGATAATACACTGTACAAAAGGGTGGAAGGAAGTGGTGAACTTATAATCAGTCTGTATACACATACAATAGGAAGGCAGTCTGGGAGCCCAGCAGGCCTGGGAAACGAGTGGCTGTCATAGAGAGGACAGTGACACTCTGCTGAGATCAGTGAGCATGAAGCTCGAAAGAGAGGGGAAGGCCAACTTGATCTTTCTTTGTGTGCACACTGTTAGGTGAGCTAACATGCACCTTCAGACTTGGTGGGGAGTCACAGTCAATTGCCAAACAAATGCAACACACTCTGCCACCAATAGGCAGGAGTGAACTTGTCACCCTTTGAAGGATTCCACAAGATAATGCGGTCCTTCTGTAGCAGTGATGGATAGAGTCGGCCTCTGACTGACCAACAGGGCAGATTCCCAAAGCTGCTGAGATCAATGCCTGTGTGCCTGATGCAGGTATTTAAAAAAAAATTAGCAATTTGTGAAAAGATTAATATTTTTAGGCCATGTCTGTAACTTTTTAGCTATCATAGCAATAAAGAGAACAAAATGTTTTTCTTATGAGTTTCCTTTGTTTTATCACATTCTTGAGAATTTCTATAATTTGAAAAGCTGTAATAGTTTTCCCACTCCCACGTTCAGTATATTACACATGTACAAAGTTTCAAAACATAAGGTTATGGTAAGAAGTTCAGCTGTCAGACAGTAGTACCTAGGGGAATGTTAATGAATTGTCTGGTAAATAAAATAGGGCTGGTTTTTCAATTTTGAATAGTTTCTTTTCCTCTGATGGTCAACTATCAGTCTGTCTTAATCTGCCTGGCTAACTTTACACAAAAATACATTAGCCTAGGTAACTTATAAATAATAGAAATTTATTTCTCAAGGTTCTGGAGGCTGAAAAGTCAAGATTGAGGTACCTTGTAGATCTAGTATCAGATGAGGTACTGCTTCTCATAAATGGTGCCTTCTTGACACATCCTCACAGGGAAGAAGGGTGAATAAGTCCCCTTGGGTATGTTTTATAAGGGCACTAATTTCATGAGGCAGAGCCCTTATGGTCTAATCACTCTCTAAAGGCCATGCTACCTATACTATGGCTTGGAGATTAGATTCCTATCTGTGAATATTGGGGGATGGATATAAACATTTAGGCCAATAGCACAGCCTGCCCCCTAATACTCATGCTACTGTCACTTAGCACTACCTGGTATTCCTCCTTGCTCCACTGTACACAGATCTGGGAGCCCAGACACACGTAGGGACTCCATAACTGCTCCATTCTTTTCAGATTCCTCATCTGTCACACATGAGATTTCTCATCACAGAACAAAAGGTGGCTACGTAAATTAATTTGCTTTAAAGGAGTGGTGATTCCCTCTTGTTAAACTGCATCATCTCCAACCTAGAAACTTCTTGTTCTCCTCCATGTCTTTGTTGTGATGGCTTGAGATTCATTCTATCTCGCCTTGGAGACTTCTCCAGTAAAATCTTGTTTCCCTTGTTGTGATGGCCCAGTTCTATGACACACTATAGCTAACATACGCTTCGTAATTACCAATAGAGAAATTATCTGATTTTTTTTAGAACTATACAAATTCCTTTTATAAGCCATTTTTAAATGTTCCACACTATATTCCACCAGTGAAATTGACCATTTAATGCACTAAATATTTCTTGACCTTCCTGTAGTACAAAACAGACAAAGGAGTGCCTGAATTTACACCACACAAAACAAGATGACAAATCAGATATAATTTCTTTCTTTTTGTTTTTGAGGAAAATGTTTAAAATTCTTAAAGGAAGGTGTTTGGGGAATGCTGTTGTCAGAGAAGCGGCAGAAGATGCATTTATCCAGCCTATCATTGGGATAGGACTCCTCAGAGAGGCTGGCGTGGAGTCAAGTTTTTGATAAGGGAATACATGTGGCTTTGCAGACAAGGATTAGAAAGCTATTCTGGGCATGAAGTAGAGCCATTCTTTGACAGGAATAAGAGAAAGGAAATAAAAAGGTGGCGAGGGTGAATGGTTTCTCTTTACCCCTTGGATCTCTCATTGTCCATCTGACAAATCATATCTATTCCATTTTCCAAAGCTCTCCTCGAGGCTTAGGAAAACAACTGAAATCAACTCACATTACTCTATCTGTCACACAACAGGCCTCCTTTTTCCCCCAGATTGCATCTTACAGTTTATGCAAACGCTAATTTATGGTGAATCCATCGGGTGGAGAGCATGTGCATTTCATACTTCATGGAGAATATATCCCATTTCTGAACATACTACATGTTAAGTCGTGTGCACAGAAAGACTCTGAGAAAAGTCGGGCTGGTATACATATCATACACTGAGGTCTTAGTTCTGTTTCTGACATATTATTGTTATCTGAGGTTTGGACCAGTTATTTCTACATCTCGGTGTTCTCCTTTGTAAAATAGAGATTAATAAAGGTATGTTAAGAATGTTGTGAAGATTAAAGTCATGTCAGGGTACCCTTTAATGAAGTGTTGGAAACTAGCTATCAATGAGTGGTATCTTCTACTATTGTTTTTCTAATTAACATAGAAATTCTCTCTAAAGGAACTGGATCATGAATTATGAGTTTAGGGAATACAATGGATGAGTCCAAGTTTTTAACACTGATTATCCATGATTTTAGAAAAGCTACTAAAATTTCTCTCTTGTACGGGAAAAGAGAGGTCTGACTGTACAGTCTGAATATATGGAAATAGGCACAAAAATTATAACTAGAATATGTGAAAATAAGGATAGAAATCATCTGGCATTGTGAAATTTTTAAATTTCTTATGTTTTTCTTAATGATTTTGCAATTTCACAGCTGGAATTAGGACTCCCAGTTTGTTTTTGTTGTTTTTATTTATTTTGGTACTAAGGATTGAGCCCAGGGGCACTTAATCACTGAGTCACATTCCCCAGCCCTTTTAATGTTTTATTTTGAGACATTGTGTCACTAAATTCCTTAGGGCTTTGCTAAATAGCCAAGGCTGACAGCGAACTTGCAGTCCTCCTGCCTCAGCCTTCCTAGTTCTGGGATTACAAGCTTGGACCACTACACCTGGCAGAACCCCAGTTATTTAGTAGCTATGTGCTAATCAATAGCATTTCTGTCTCAAGAAAAGGAACTTTCAAAAGTTGTTTTGACCTCACTGGTTGAACCCTACCACTCCTGACAGCATGCATATTGTTGCCAGCCACTCTCAATCTTCCTTTGCCAACAGCTTTGTGATTAGCCCTTAACCAGGAAAGAGTTATTACTGCTTAGTGAAGTTTGATATAGGAAGAGTATTTGGACAGTTTGTGCTTCATTAATACAAGTTTGGTTTGTTAAATCCCCAAGTATTGCTTTACAAATTCTCAGATTAAAAATTAATTACAATAATTATCAACAAATACAAAAAGTCAAGAAAATAATGAAAGCCCATCTGTCTGTCTGGCTTTGGAGAACATAGCATAGTGGCAACAACAGAACACTGCCATCTTTTAGAGTGACTTCTTAAAGTGACATGCCACATATAATTATTATTAGTTCTTGTATGCAAGATGTCCAAATTCTGTCTTAAAGCCTGAATACACTCTAAGAAGAAATTGGTAATATGAATCATAGGAATTCACTGACATAGAAATTTTTTAAATGGTTGATTATTTTTCAGAAAAACGCAAGATATTTCTAAGATTATTCTTCTTAGAAATATCTTCTGCCCAAGGACTAATGAAAAATTTTTCAATAGTCATTTCTATTGCTATTAGGCTTTAATTACATTTTGATCACATGCATAGGATTATCATATCTGTGTATGGAAGGAGGAAACTTGCCACACTATAAATCACTTACATAAGATTAAATAATTACAATTATATTACAATTATATTTAAAATGGTCATTTGCTGGTATAGAGTGGTTTTTTTTTAAAATAAACAATTGTTTTCACAAATGACTTATCTCTGGGTGTCATTCTTCTACATTTATCACATATATAATATCCATGAATATTTAAGTTTCCCTTAAATAAAACTAGATAATGAAAGCCATAAAGAAAAAACTGAGCAAAAAATTTTCTTAGTCAAAGAAAAATAAATAAAAATTTTAAATCAGTATTTAAATGGATTTTGTGTTCATTTCCAAGTTATTCTGTTCCCCCAAAATAAATTTTCTCAATGATAGATACTACTAATGAAAAGGGAAATTAATAAATATGTTTGTAACAACTTATTATCAGTTTGTATGTATTTAAATGCTTATGTTAGAATGCAAACGAATCTTCAAAATCAGCTTGTTAAGTTACAAAAAAGATTTTCCATAGTTATAGAAAATATTAACAGATAGTTAATGCCTAGATTTCTAAAGCTTTTTATTATTTTGACTTAATCAAAATAATAAATATTGATTGGTATAATATCCAGTTGGTTAAATACGATGCAATTTTTTATATCAGATATAGACTTCATAATTTATAACTAATTACCATGAATATTACCAATGTTTGGTTTTGTATGTTTGGTTTTGGGGGGGGTGGTGCTAGAAAATGAACTCAGAGACACTTTACCACTGAGCCACATCCCCAAACCTTTTGTGTTTGAGTTTGTGTGTGTGTGTGTGTGTGTGTGACAGAATCTCACTAAATTGCTTAGGGCCTTGCGAATTTGCTGAAGCTAGCCTCAAATTGACATCACCCTGCCTTAGCCTCCTGTGTCACTGGGATTAGAGGTATGCTCCACTGTGCTCAGCAAGTGGCACAGTCTTAAAGGACCAGTAGAAAAACAAAAGATATCCAAAAGTAAATCCGTTACCCAAAAGGCTCCTCCTGCTAAAGTGTAATCTGAGTTTAGAAAATTAAAACAAATTGTTCTTGGGCTGGGGATGTGGCTCAAGCGGTAGCGTGCTCGCCTGGCGTGTGTGCGGCCTGGGTTCGATCCTCAGCACCACATACAAACAAAGATGTTGTGTCTGCCGAAAACTAAAAAAATAAATATTAAAATTCTCTCTCTCTCTCTCTCTCTCTCTAAAAAAACAAAAACAAATTGTTCTTAATAAATTACTGAGTTTACTAATCATACAGGAAATTTCTAAAATGAGGAAAAAGTAGCTCAGTGAAAGTAGAACAGAATTCAGTAAGAAGTACAGGTAAAGGACCAGGGAGTTTTCAAGGGAGATTTACCTTTGTGTGTGGAGGGTGTCCCATCACCAGCACTGCTATCCAGGCACAGACAGGATTGGGACAGAACTCCTGTCCATCATAAGATCATTGAAGGGAGCTAAGTGAGCTCACATCAGTAATGACCCTTGATCTTGTAGAGTAAAAGATTTCCCAGTATTTTTACAGGTAAGTTCCATAAGATATGAGTTTACAATAAAAATTCAGTAAGCAAACAGAGTATCTATATGTCATAGTCAAGAGAAATAAACTTACATAATTAAGCAATCAATTTATTCAGAATCCAGAATTGTCAGATGTGAGATATATATGCCCTATTTGTAAACTATTTAAAGAAATAATATATAGATTGAAAAGGAGAAAAGAAAAGATGGGCTGTTGGCCCTCTGTGTTGAGGGTTGGGAGTAGAGAGTAAGAAGGATTATCAAAAATTGCCAGATACTGCTTACAAATAGAGCTTTTGGAAATGACAAACACAATACTTGAAAATAAAAAAGTCTGCATGGACTATCAAACAAATTAGACACAGCTGTAATTAGTGAAATGGTAAATAGACAAAAATAACAGAAAGCAAAACAGGGGGAGACAAAATAGAAGTCAAAAAACACAAAGTACAGAATGAGAAAGTTCTACATAATCAGATTCCCAGATATAGAGATCTGATTCACTGCATGAAACAGAATGACTACTAGTATTTACGTTTTACATTTGCTAATTTTTAAATTATTTTTCAACAGACACATAAAAAATAAAATTTGTCTATGCTTATGGGGTACCATGTGATGTTTTGATACATGTACACCTTCTGTAATGCTTAAATGAGGTAAGCATGCCTAACTAGTCAAACACTGATCATTTTTTCTGCTGAAAATTTTCAAAATCCTTTCTTCTATCTTTGTAAATTATAAAGTACATTATTTGTAGAGTTTATCAGAAACACATTATTGAAACAAACAGAAAGGATAGCATTTACCAATGAGGATGATCTAGATAAAACAAACCCCACATTGTCGTGAAACTGAAGACACAGAGGAGATCTTAAGAGAATTAAGAGACTCAAATAATCTACAAAAGAGGACAGTTAGATTAATAACATCCCCAAAAGCAAAGATAAAAAGACAAAAACAATACTACAGTAATACTGTCTAAATTGTGATAGTAATGAGTAGAATTATAGCAGAATTGGTCTAGTTAGAGGGTCTAGAGCTGCTTGATCACCAGATGTGTTTTCAGTGGTGAGTCTTAATTTGTTCTAAAAAATGAAAAGACTTTTTTTCACTGACAGACTTTTTCTAGGAAATTTCTAAAGACTGCATTTCAGGGAGATTCAAAATGGCATCAGAATGAAGACCAAACAAACAAGAAGAAATTATGAATAAAGAAATAGATAAATTTAAAGTGCTATTGTGTGGAATTATGCTGATGATGATTTTAATTTAGGAACTTTAATTTGAAATAGAATTAAATTATTAAAACTAACCGCCCCCCCAAATGTAAACCTTAAATAGTTCTACAAACAGTAATGAAATGTCTTCATTAGGTAAAAATTCTACTACAAAGTAAGCCCCATGTTGCTAAGGTTTTACAAATGTGATCTTCCAAATTTTCAAAGAACATAAATGATTTCAACAAAGAACACTCCTAATTTATCTATAATATAAAACAATTTTAAAAAGTTTACAGATGGCACACATCTAAAATCTCAGACTTGGGAGGCTGAGGCAGGAGGATTGCAAGTTTGTCGCCAGCCTCAACAATTCAGCAAGGCCTTAAGCAACTTAGTGAGATCTTGCCTCAAATTTAAAAAAAATAAATAAAAATAGCTGGGGATGTAGCTCAGTGGTTAAGAGACTTTCAGTTCAAATCCTGGTACCAAAAGAGAAAGAGAGGGTTGGATCTAGAGGTCAGTGGCAGAGCATTTGCCTAACATGCATGGAGCCCTGGATTCAATCCCAGCACCATAAGAAAAAAAAAAATTGAAAAAATTTCTTTGCAAAAAACCCTCTGACGTACATTAAACTGAAGTGGGTTTATACCAGAATATTTTAGTTTATAACATCTCTAAGTACAATCCACCTCAAGGACAGATTTCAGGAGAAAACTCAAAAGATCATCTAAATACTTGCACATAACACATTTTAAAGATCGAATGCAGTTCATATAAAGAAATATGTACAAAATATGAAACAAAAGAAAAAAATCATTTTGAAATCTGATAAAAGACATCTACAAGAAATCCATAATAAATGTCATTTAATGGAGAATCACAAAAATATTTCAATATCAGAACAATTAAAAAATATGATTTATCATCTTCTGTATTTGAATCGTAGACGAGACCTCAGTGAAGTGAGAAGAGAACATTAAAAGACATGAAGAATGAAAACAAAAACTACAAATGTGTTTCTTGATCACATTTTATATTGTGCATAACGATGTTTCAATCAACTATGGAAAGAATATAGGATGGTGATCAAAGAAGATAACAATGCAACTGATAAAGCTCCTATCACCTAGTTCGTTGCTGCTGTTTTAACATTATGGTGAAATGAATTTCCCACGTTTGTGGAGATACAGGTGCAAACAAACCCACTGCATTGCCAGTCAGATAAGAATATGTCACAAAAAATTATTGTAGTACATAATACTCAATAATAATAATAATAATAAATAACTATATTACTGTTTTGTGTATTTACTGTATTATACTTATATCATTAGAGTATACTCTTACTTACTGAAAAATTAAACTGCAGACAGACTCAGGCAGGTCCTTCAAGAGGTATTCCAGAAGCAGGCAGCTTCAAGCACGTTCCTGCCCTTGAGGACAAGATGTGAAGGTGGAAGACGGTGATATCAATATATTGATGATTCTGACGCTGTGCAGGCCTAACGTGTTCATACATGTTCAAGTATAACAAAAAGTTTAAAAGTTAGAAAGCAATTTTTAGTAAAAAAAATACAAAAATTTTATAGAATAGGATATAAAGAAAGAAAACATTTTTTTACATCTCTATAATGTATTCATGTTTTAAGCCGTGGTTTTGCAAAGTAGCCAAAAAGTTTAAAATGTTTAGAAAATAAAAAAAAAAAAAACGCTACAGTAAGCTAGAATTAATTTATTTCTGAAGAAAAGTATTTTTAAAGTGAGCCTGGCCTAAGTGTACATTATTTATAAAGTCATGTTCTAGGACTTCACATAGACTCATTCACTCACTCACTCACCTGGAAAAACTTACAGTCCAGCCATCTTCACATGGTAAGTACATTTTACAGGTGTATCATCTCTCTATATATTTTTTCTTTATTTCTTACATATATGACAATAGTGGAATTCATTACATTCATAATTATCCATTTACAGCACAATTTTTCATAACTCTGTATATACAAAGTATGTTCACGCCAAATTATGCCATTATACATGAGCTCTCTCTCTCTCTCTCTCTCTCTCTCTCTCTCTTTTTTTTTTGCATTACAATTCTAAATACACTTTTTTGTATTTTGTCCTACATTTTCTAGGTATGCCTAGATACACACTAACATTCTGTCACAATTGTCTACAATATCTAGCCCAGTGACATGCCGTACAGGTTGTAACCTAGGAACAATAGGCTCTGGAGTATGGCCTGGGTCTGAGAAGGCCACACAATCAGGTTGTTTTAAGTGAATTCCATGGTGCTTGCTCCATGACACCTAATGACAAAGTTTTCAGAACACTTCTCTGTCACCAAATGACCCAGACTGTATTTATCTAAGAGTGTCCATACTGATCTATAAATGATAAAATCAGTAAAGAATTTTTTAAAAAATTTAACAGCTAATTGAATATAATATGAACATAAAACATAAATTGCCATTTCTATGTATCATCAAACAACATAATAGCAAAGCAGAAAACTATTCCAATCTTCAGGAAATCACTCAAGTCTTACACTCAACAAGATTTTTTCTGACTACCTGGTTTAAAATTACTATTTGCTATCAAATTCACAAACACTACCACTTCTGTTTCCCTGATTTTTTTTTCTTTCTTGTGGTATAGCTTTCTTCACTATTTTAATCATTGTCCATCTCCTTCAACTAGATTAGATGGAAAGGCTATAGGAATTTTTTTCTTTCTTCTTATTTTTAACTGCTGTATCATGTGAACCTAGAGCAGACATAATAGGGACTCAAAAAAATTTGTTGATAAATAAATAAGCTGTGCAAATGTACATAATACATCATTTATAATATCAAAAAATATGAAGCATTAATGAATCTAAGTAATAAAACATGCAAGAACCTTCTGGAGAAAATTATACAGTTTAAAAGGGAGACGTGAATGGTGACAAATACCAAGTTTATAGATAGAAGTTCTCAATATTGAAACATATAATTAATCTCCAAATAGATTTTATAATTTCAGGGCAATTTTAACCAAGTTTCAGCAGCGTTTCCAATGAACTTATCAATCTGATGTTAACATTTCCATGAAAGAACAAAAGTCCACAAATAACCAGAATCCTTGTAAAGAGAAGGAAGGAGGGGAAGAAAGATTCAAGAAAAGACAGGCTAGACTTTTTAGATTAAGAGTTATAATAAATAATGACTTGCTTTTAGTACAGAAAAACTAATAGAATATAGTAGAGAGATAGTAAGAGTTCATTATACAAATATTTATTTTTTATTAGTTATACATGTCAGTAGAATGTATTTTGACATATTATACATACATGGAATATAACTTCACATTCTTCTAGTTTTACATGATGTAGAGTTACATTGGTCGTGTAATCATATATGCACATAGGAAGGCAGCGTCTGATTCATTCCGCTGTCTTTCTTATTCCCATTCCCCTTCCCTTCCCTTCATTCCCCTTTGTCCAATCCAAAGCACTTCTGTTCTTCCCTACCTTTCCCACTTATTGTGAGTTAGCATCCACATATCAGAAAGAACATTTGATCTTTGGTTTCTGGGGATTGGCTTATTTCACCTAGCATGATAGTCTCCAGTTCCATTCATCTACTGGCAAATGTTATAATTTTATTTCTATTTATGGCCAAGTAATGTTCCATGTGTATATAAATACATTTTCATTATTCATTCATCTGTTGAAGGGCATGTAGGATGGTTCCATAGTTTAGCTATTGTGAATTGAACTGCTATAAACATTGATATGACTGAATCACTGTAGTCTGCTAATTGTAAGCCTTTGGGGTATAAACCAAGGAGTGGGATGACTGAGTCAAATCATGGTTCCCTTCCAAGTTTTCTGAGAAATCTCCATACTGCTTTCCAGAGCAGTTGCACCAATTTGCAGTCCCATTAACAATGTATGAGTGTACTTGTTTGTCCACATTCTTGCCTGTTGGGAATGGCAAATAAATCATGTTCCTTGTGCAAAGGCATTGATTTGAGACTGCCTAGCTGCTGTGGTAATGCCTTGTTCAAAGAGAAATTTCTTGTGAGCCACAGATTTGTCAGTTCTTCTCCTTGGATTCGAACTCCAGCTGCCTGTGGGTAGAGGATTATGGTCACAAGCTAATAATTCTAATTGGGCTGTTTATATCTTCAACTTCATTCCTATTTATCTTGAAGAAATTTTCTCATGAAAAATCCTTTTGGTGTTTAAACCTATATAATAAATGTGCTGAGCTATCCCTATCAGTGTTGTTTGTAAACCACTGGGACTTGGCTTTTTCTCTATTTATGTGTCTGTCTGTCTTTTCTTCATCTTCTCACCACCTGGTTTGGTTACAAGAATTAACCTCCATGCATGTCACAGCACTTGCCAACATTTATTCTTGCTTGTATTTCTTAATAATTGCCATTCTGACTGGAGTGAGATGAAATCTCAGTGCAGTTTTAATTTGTATCCAACTGCTAGAGATGTTGAACATTTTTAAAAATATTTGTATTTCTTCTTCTGTGAAGTGCCTATTCAATTTCTTTTCCCATTTATTAATTGGGTTTTTGGGGTTTTTTGGTGTTAAGTTTTTTGAGTTCTTTAGCACAAATGGAAATTTAAAATCTAACTGATGTGATATTGGAAATCACTGTGGAAAAGGAAAACTAATCAATAACCTGAGCTGAAGCATTGCTTTCCTAAATTAAAAATGAATAAATAAATTGTTGTTATTATACATAGAAGTTAATTTCTGAACAACTATAGACATAAATGTGAATGGAACACATTAATACACTTAGAATAATATATGATGAAATACAGTTGGATTTTTAACAAATGTACAGGGTAGAATTTTTTAAACTGTTTAAAAAATAGTTTAACCATAAAAATATTGATGAATTCACTGTATAAAATCAACAACTTATGTTTACCATAGAATATCACAAATAAAGTGATCCATCTGGTCACAAATTCAAAGATCAAAATTAATAGTGTATATATAAGTCAATGTAAAGAAAGAGTCTTCAGAAAAAAAGGATAAAAGAATGTATTAATCACCATACTTAAGGAAACAATAATGGCAAATAATCAAATAAAAGATAATAAACCTCATTAGTAACCAAAGAAACATAAACCCAGATGAAAACCAGATGATTTTATACACAATTAACAGTGAAAATGAATGTAAAATGGTGACAATGCTATGGATCAATTTGAGTTCTCAAACTCTCCAATATGTATGAAGACTGGCTGAATAATTTTGAAAAGCAATTTAATATGGTCTTTTAAATTTGATTGTGTGCATATTCTACTGCCTATAATTTCCACCACTTCTAGGAATATGATCTAGAAATGATTGGACATTAGTATTAGATATGTACAAAATTATTCATAGCCTTGGTATTGAAAATACAAGGCAAATTTGCATGGAGTTGAGATGGATAAGTTAGCTGTGGTATATTTAGCTAATAAAGCATTGTAAATCAGTTAAAGACAAGTTAGTTATGAACAATACTATGGATAAATCTTAGTAACAGTGATGTGTGAAACCAAGTTCCAAAGGCTACATATTGTTGCTACTTTCAAACTTTGTCAAAAGCAAATATATTTTTTCAAAATATTCTTCAGAATAAATCACACATGGACTATTTCTTTAAAAATTTAACAGTTAATTAGAATATAGAATACAGATCTCCAGTGTGGAATTGAGAAGTAGTCCCCAGTTGGGTCAACAGTGAAGACTGTTGTGTAGAGATCTAAACTTGAATGATAAATTGTATGCCCATTTTGATACTATTATAATAAATTATTATACATTTAAAAAGAAATTCCACAAAAGAAACAAAACCTAGTGCAATAAAATAAAAGTAATGTATTTTCAATAATGCCAACAATAGAAAATTTAAATAATTTTGTTTGTTAACGTTTTCTAAAAGATACCAAACTTCAAGTTTTGAGAAACTCATTTTACTATGAGATATATAAACTGTGTAATAATATAAAAATTGATATTTTCTCCCTCATTTTGACTTTGCAAATGACTTATTGATTTAAAATAAAAACATCTTAAAGACATGTTTTTGCCACTGAATTTGGATCTTATGAGCTATGGAATGACTTAAAAACACCACTGTTGTTAATAAGGTGATACATATATTCTAATACAAAAAATGAAGTATAGGGAAATCAAACTAAAGAATGAAATTGAGGATTTTTTAAAAATCCAGCCTCTTATCTATTAGTGAATATAGAAGGATTATATGTGTTTTAGTTAACTTTTGCATTGCTATGACCAAAACACCCAACAAGAACAATTAGAGGAGGAAAAGTTTATTTTGGCTCACATTTTCACAGGTTCAGGCCATGGTCAACTGACTCCATAGCTCTGGGTCAAACATGAGGCAGAAGGACATGGCAGAGGAAAGTGGCTCAAGAATGGGCAACAAAGAAGCAGAGGGAGCTCTGCTCACTAGGGGAAAAAATATAAATCCCAAATGCATGACTCCACTGACCCACTTCCTCTAGCCACTCCCTCCCTGCCCAGAGTTAATCCTCTGATGAGATCAGACCTCTCATAATCTAATCATTGCATCTCTGAAAATTCTTAATACATTGTCTTTCACATGAGCTTTTGGGGGATACCTCATATCTGAACCATAACAACATAAAATATTCCTATTATACTTTCTGGCCTCTGAGATGGCCCTATTAAAAGATAAATTCCATAAAACTTTGGAATGTCTGTTAAGTGGTTAATGAAATAACTAAACAAACTGTCCCTAAATTGCAAAGGATGAAATGCATTGCACAAAGATTCCCAGTCGTCTCAAGTCCCCAGACCAACTTCAGAAAAACAGAGCATTAATGTTGTAGAAAATACATACAAAATAAAAACAATACAAAGATGCAAATAAAATGAGGTAACTTTTAGCTATATTTTACGCAGCTTTTATTATGTGACCCTAGTTCTCCTAAAATAGTATAATTTGGGGGCTTTGGTAAACCAGTCTTTTATTATTTGTTGTGAAAATGACCCCAAATTAACTTGTTCTCCCTTATCAAACACTAAAGCTGATTTCCTTTAGGTTCATTGTATCTTTTTTTTTTTTTTGCTTCCTTTGTTTCTTAGACAGTAGAGCTCTATAGTAGCTTCTTTTAGCTTTTGAATTATCGAGTTTCTTAGTGAAAAGTTGTTTCCTCTCTCTAGATCCACTTCAAGTGAGAAAGATGGTGTCTTGGGTGTGTAAGGTATTTTGCTTTATGAATTATATGCTGGTCCTATTGTATAGTAGGTGAATGTCTTAACCTATATAAACACTGAGGTTGAACTACAGAGAGAATAGACTAAGAGGGGAGCCCAGGAAAATGTCGTACCATACAGTATGTTTACTACAGTACACAAAATTATCTTCCATGAGAAGTTTTTCTTTTGGGGGGGGGTCCAAGAGTTGTCAAAAAGAGGGATAAGGTAAAAAGTAAACAAAGAGGGAAAAAAGAATCAGTGAAACAAGAATAATATAAGAAAAGTATAAGTTCTATTCAAAATGTAACAAAAAAATGCTTATGATTTCAGCACCCTGGTCCCTCAGTATTTATGGGGGATTGGTTCTAGGACCCCTGCAGACACCCAAATCCAGGAATGCCCAAGTTCCTTGTATTAAATGGCAGAGTTTTTACATGTAAACTGTGTATATCCTCTTGTATGATATAAATCCTCTCTGGATTATCTATATTACCTAATATAATGTAAATTCTATGTAAATAGTTGTTGCACTGTATTTAGAGAATAATGACCAAGAAATTTTTTAAAAAGTCTGTGCATGTTCAGTACAAATGAAATTTTCTTTCATATAGTTTCGATTTAATATTGGTTACATCTGAGAATGTGATGTGCAACCATGGATACTGAGGACTGACTATATTTTGACATTTTCTTCCAGTGTGCTTTAGTGGACATTATCTTACCCATGGGAAGGAAAAACGAATGGGAGATTTTTCCCAGATATATTTTTGATAAGGCATCACAAAGGACATTGTGGTATTGAGGGAAGGCAAAATACTGAAAGCCAAATATTTAAATATGAAGAGGCATGCTCTGATTTTCACAGGAAGAAAGAAGAATTAATGGTATTAGGATTTTTATTACCAAGAAAAGGAAAGTAAAAGATGGATTTGGGAGAGAAGAGGCAAGACGAACAATTGCAGATGTGAAATTGAAGGCTACTTCCACAGCACCTTGGAGGAAGGGAAGCCAGAGAGAGCAATATTCAGGCAGGGAGCACAGTGCTCCCCATCCTGGTGCTCTGAGCATCTATAGAAATGACTGTGTGTCAAACAGGGGAGAAATGAAATCATTATTTTTAGAAATTTTTAGACATTTTCTATTTCCAAGCTGACTATCATAATTTATTTCCCACAGAGTTGTCCATCATCCATAAAAATTGTGTAGGATTTGTGATGCAATCTTGAATTTCTTCTCTCTGGGATATTTTAGTGTAGAACCAGGAGAAACCCAGAGTGATTTTATTTAATTTTTTTCACTCGAACTGGAGAAGAAAATTTCTGTTGAAAATTTGTATTGGAGGATCTTACAACAGGAGCACAGTTACAAAGGCTTTATTTTCATCTCTTGACTGTTTAAACTCTGGAAATCATTTGATAGTTTAGATGGTGTGTAATTAGTAGGCGGTGTCCAAGAAAGGATTGCCAGATACTGAAAAGGGAATGGGATCCGGAGCAGAGAGATTTTTGTCACATTGCATGACATATTATGTCAAAAGTACCCCTTGATATTTTGCCAGGAGCAAGGGTAAGGACTAGAGATTACAATCAAACACCCTTGCTGCTGAAGTTTTAGTTTGGATTCACAGGCCAGGCAAGAGTTGCTGTAATCTTCCAGTGAAATGTTGAACCTGAGAAAGCAGGTTGTTATTACAGGTTGTTAAAGAAGACTGTTTTCTCTAGTCCCCTTGAATTAGTATTCATAGAACCTGAAATAACTTGCATCTTTGAAGTTAGACCACATGTGTGCATTATTAACTGACCAATTATTTTTAACTGAATTGTTAAGTTGCTTAGTTTAACAGTTGAAAATAATAAAAAAAGAAAATAAATACAAAAATCAGAACAATAGCAATAGAGTGAATCATCTGAATATTCCCTGGTCTTCCATGCAATTTTTTATTTCTCTGAAAACTAGGGCTTTGTGTTAAATAATGTTGATGCAGGCAGATACTTCTAGAGTCTGGGTGTTGGATTTACATAGATTCAGTACAGAATATGTATTGATTGGAGATGGTTGTATCTTATGTCTGTTTACTAGACTTTCATTCCACTATTTCCACATAGCTTGAAGACAAGAGGATGAGGAAAATAAGCAAAATTGGGTTTAAATCCTGACATTATCCCTGTCTCTTATTCATTTCAACACTTGGAATGTGCTTTCCCTCTGAGATGCTATTTTCTTATTTATAATGTAGAACAAAAAATAATATAAGCTAGACATTTAACTACTCTGGCATATGTCATTCACTAAAAGTTGGTATATACAATATTATGTGCTTAAAATTCATTTGATATATTAAACTTTTAATAAGGTACACAGAGTACATTCTTCAAATCATAAATTTCCTGTGAATTCACTAGGTAAAAATTCAGGAGGGTAAAAAAGAGACTAAAATGCATATTTCTGATTGGATGTTACATGACTAAGAGTGATATGGTTTATTTCAGTATTAATTGTATGTCTACAATAGCTAATATTTTGTGTATTTGCCTTCTAAACAGTTGATACAAATTAAAGCCACAGATATTCAAAATAATCTTAGGAAGCAAGAACTAGTAATATATTTCTTTCAGATATAAGGAAATTGAGTCACCAAGATATTAAATAACTTGCCCTAAATCTCACAGTTAGTGAATGACTACATTGGGATTCCAACCAGGCAGGCTGATACTGGACTTGGAACCACCATTCCTTCTGGCTGCCCCATCCCCACTGTAGGTTAGATCCACATTGGATGTTGCATATATTGAATAATCACACTTTTGGTGGGTCCACATTAGAGTGAAGATTACGGTTAGATCTACAATAAAACCATTTGGTTATACTGTGCTGTGCTATGACATGATCCATAATAATCTACCTACATTTCCTTCTCAATTTCTATGAAATATCACCTTTTAATAAATTTAATTAATATGGCATATGCTTATCTTCATGTGAAACTTGTAAACTCACTATATAGTTAAATATAAAGAATAAAACAAGCAGCAAATACCCAGTAGTGGGAACAGAAGCTGTAGGGAGAAGTAAAAGCATAACTGTTTCCCTCAGTTTTCATGAGATGTGTAAAATTCCCAAGATGCTCTGAACAAGGATCATTCCAGTCTTGAATTGCAAGGCTATAAGGAGAGTTTTTAATTTCAGAAGAAACATCAATAGATTCATTCACAGATCTATGGGTTTTGAACAAACCAGAAGTATGAATAGGTTTTCCCATAAATTCCAATTGCTTTTGACTGAATAGAAGGATATGCTAAGTCATAAGATGGCCTCTATTTGGATCACTGAGAAAGTAAACAATGCTTCCTTAGCAACCCATCATTCATGCAGAATTAGAGAAGGGCAGCTCAGTTGTCACATGTTTTCCCTGATGTGGCATAGTCAACTTCTTATATACTTTTGCTCTTCTCTAACAAACACTTTCACATGTGTGTACATACAAATTCAAATGAACACACAAACATATACACACAGAATCATCACCACCAGGGAATTCTTTAAATAAAATCCTGGGATGACTTTTCATACCAAACTTCTTCACTTCACTTAATATATGGTGTGGTATTAGCTAAAGTTCAACAAACATCTTGTTTAGTTTACAAAACATAATGCTTTCAGTCAGCTTTTTCACTGCTGTGACTAAAAGTCCTGACAAGAACAATTTTAGAGGAGGAAAGTTTTATCTGGGGGATCACCGTTTCAGAGGTCATTCACTAAAAGTTGGTCCACAGACAGCTGGTTCCATTCCTCAGGACCTGAGGAGAGGCTGGACATAATAGCAGAAGGGTGTGGCAAAGGGAAGCATCTCACATGATGATCAAAGACCAGAGAAAGACTCCACTTGCCAGATAGAAAATATACACCCCAAAAGCACACCCCCAATGCCCACCTCCTCCAGCCACACCCAACCCACCTTCAGTTACAGCTCAGCTAATTTCATCAGGAGATTTATTCACTGATTGGGTTAATGCTTTCATAACCCAATCATTTCTCCTCTAAAATTTTAAAACCTGCTTGTATTGTCTCACACTTGAGTTTTGGGGATACCTCACATCCAAAGCATAGTACATGGTAATGATATTGAGCTAAGAAGGTGGTAAACATAATTTTATTATATTTAAAAGTTTTAAATCAACATATTTACTTTGAAGTTTTTGGGGAATAAATAACACCTCCCTGAACGTAAATAAAAAGCATGCTAGCTTTCCATGCATAGTATCAGGTAATGTTGAGTTTGATGAACTGGTGAGTAAGAAGTTGGGGGATGGGAAAAAGGAAAGAGTAGGGAAAAGGTGGGTAGGTATGAAACTCATTTTGGAGAAAGGAACACAGGAAGAAGAATTAAGGGGGATAAGAATGAATTGTGTGAGTAAAATAGCAGTAGGAGAAAATCCAGAAGGTCTTACAATGAAAAGAATTATGCTGGGACAGAGTCAACATCCAGCAATTTTTATTCCAGAACTGTTCTGCATGAGACTATACACAGGATGTCTCCCCTGGACTTGAAGTTCAATGGAACATTTCCCACGTCACACATACAAACACATGCAGTGTGCCCCATAGGGAACCTACTTTAAAAAAAATCAGAAATTTATTAGTTGTTCAAAACATTACATTGATCTTGACATATCATATATCTTACATTTGATTCAAATGGGGTATGAATTCTTATTATTCCCATGTGTACAGATTGCAGGATCACATTGGTTATACAGCCACATTTATACATGCTGCCATACTAGTGTCTATTGTATTCTGCGGAACCTACTTTCTGAAGAGCAGAAATCAGATTCCTCTCATTGTTTTTTGGGAACACTAACTTTTCCAAGAGAAAACATTTGTTTCTCTTCTTGCTTTTATTAGGAAGAGGAAACAACTTTGCTGGTGGTGTGTATCATGAAAATTACTTAATAATCACCCTCATCCCCAAATTAGGCTGAGTTTCCCAAAGGGGGCACAAAAATAGCTTTTATTAAAACCAACTTCTGAGGGGGCACTGCAAGTGAGATGCAATAACACTTTCCAATAGTCCTTGCATCACCATTTATAAGAGAAAAACAATAATCTGATAGTCCTTTCTATGGCTTGGCACCATTGTTTAAAAATGGGACACTGGTTTTAGCAAATATCCATGGATTGAGAGATAATTATAACACAATAGTGGCCTCAGTATCTAATGATATGAAACATTACTCTCTGGCCTTTGGATTAGAGCTGTCTGATGAACAGGAGAGAACTGTAGCTGGGTTTTAGTTAATAGAAACCCAAGTGATACTTCTTTAGTGTGCCATATTTTTCAGTTCAAACATTTTTGCTATGCACAGTTGGTGCATAATGCTAAAATTTCAACCAATGTTAACCATCTCTGAATAAACAAACTTGGTTTACAGTGGGTGGAAATGAAACAGAATAAAAACACTTTGACACAAGCCAACAGAACATTCTGACCTTGGGCAACTGGCCTACTAATTGCATCATGATCATATTTAAAAATCAGGAGGGCCATTTATTGGCTTTAGTTAATCCTGATAATTCTAAGTTTTGTTTATAGCATATAAGACGCAAAGAAAATTAGACAATTATCCATCTGATTTGATCAGTGTAGACAGCCAAACCAGTTAATTCAGCCGGGACACAGAGCTTTGACTAGCTACACTGATCAAATCAAGAAAATAACTGCCAGATCTCCCCTTGACTTTATCCTGAGTAGATGCTGCCTTGGGGAATGGCTTAGATTCAAAGGCTGTGACTGTTTGAAGTCCCCCAAAAGTCTGTTAATTGGAGCTTTTTGGACAGTTAAAATTGTATAGCTTGGGTTGGTTGGTTAATCAGTTTTCAGACACCAAAAATTCTGCTACCTTTAAATGGTAATGAAAATATATTCACAATAGGAATAATAGTCTGGTTTTGTTGTTAAAAAGGAAGTAAAACAAATTTTCATTTGGAATTGTCAATTATTCTTTAATTTGTGAAGACAGCCAGGAGATGTTAATTTCTTTTTTTTTTTTTTAGTTCAGAGTCATGTTTTAGATGCTGGTCATATTAGGCACAGGGTCGCAAACAATTCCTTAACTAAGCACCAAGTTCTGTCCATGTCAACAGTTGAGAAAAGACTAGACAATCATCTTAATATCATATTCTAAATTTGTCCTTAAAAATTAATTTAGGGACACATCTAACTTTTTTTTCCCCTTAAAAAGAAAAATAACAGATCTCCTTTATAAAATAAAGAGAATCAAGAGTTAGCAGACAATACCAGGAGAACCTCATTGAAGAAAAGGGGAGAAGGTGTTCACAATTAAGGAAACTAACAGGGCCCAGTATAGGAAATTGAAGGGCTTGATGTCTTAGTTTTTTTTATCAAAAATGATCCATTCCAGTACAAAAGTATAAGATTCCAGTACAAGATTGGTCTGACTCCTGTACAGATGTGGATGGTTATCCTACCTCACACACACATCCTTGCTCACAATCTGTGTACTCCAATTTATGTACTCATTCACTCTGAGTCATATTACCACCACTAAAACACACAAATATGATTGTTGTTTGAGTAAACTCTAGATATCTACTTGTCTACAAGATTCCTGGGACAAAGGATCTTTCCTGGATGATTGACAGTGGAGATAGACCCCATGAGGAGACCTGAACTAAGTTATTCTGTCTTACTTCTCTGAAGACTTGGTCAGCTCCTTGTTGCCCAGAAAGACAGCTAAATGAGCTTCATAAGTCAACTCTCATAAAACAGCAAAGTCAAACAAATATTAGTCTGTATTTATTTGCAGTTTAGTTTATTGTCTTCTAAGGGTTATGGAACAGAATCAGCTTCATTCATAATCTGAAAGTATTATAATCAGAATTCTTTTCAGGTTCTCCAAGGTCAAAAAATAGTGGGGGAGCGGGAAGCAAGCAGAACTGAGAATAAGGGTTAACAAATGAATGGAAGGGAGGGATAGAGGATGGGGAGAAAGAAGAAAGAAAAAAGAGAAAAAGGAGAACTCTAGAGAGAAATAAATAGATTAATATTTCCTTCACCAATTTTTGGTATTTATTAAAACCCTGAATTGCTTTAAGCGTATGAAGGATGAAAAAAACTCATAATTTATAACTGCCTATATAGAACTTAATGCCTAAACATTTTTATTTATTTAACACAGAAGCCCAATAAAATGACTTATTACCATTGCCCTTTCATAGATGAGAAATTTTAATCTCGGGAAAATTAAATAACTTCAGCAAAGTTGCTCAATATTGTTGCTTACAAAAATCAGTAAAAAAATGCATCCTGACTTTAAGGAATCCTCCCAAAGAGTTAACTAGCAATGCAACTAGGAAAACTAGTTGCCATGGGAAACTTGCCACTTTGAATGAGTGGCATAAGTTGTGGAGAGTTAACAGCAATAAGATTTCAGAGGCATGACAGATCAATAACTGTTTTATGCAAAAAGTGGGACTTGAGGACAACCAACAGAAATGGCTGGGAATTGGATAAGTGGATAAATGTTAGGGAATATTTCAGTTAAGGGAAATGCTGTGTGCAGAACTGCTGACTGCTTCAGAATTCATAATACTAAAGGAGGGTTTGCAAAAGATTTCTGGGAGCAGGCTATAAAAGGAATAATGGGTTAAAGAGTTTATATTTTAATATCCAGGTGATGGATAGGCATTGAAAATTTTGAGTAGGGGATGGACATGAAGAAAACAGAGCTTGGGGGAAGGTCAACTTATCATCAGTTTTAAAAATGTATTAAAGAAAGAGATGAGAGGCAGAGGTGTTTGTTAAGACACTACTGGAATGTGTTGCCTCAAAATAATAGAGATTTCCCTTTAGGTTTCCCCAAGCAGAGATGGGGGTGTTAAAGAGAATAATTCAGACTGGTCAGCAGCAGGGAGATGCATTAGGCTTTGAAAAGTGTATATTTCATGAGAATATCCCATCAATACTGTAATCATATAAAAAACATCGAATTCATAAAAGCCTGAGAATTTGTAGGAATTATGAGGGAAAGTTGTGTTCAGAGGTAAAGGGTATTGAAGAGCAAAGGGAAAATGACAGAATAAAAATCCAAAACATATATAACAGCATCCATGGTGACTGAGAGGTGGGATAAGAGCTTGAATGCAAAACTCTGCAGAAGAAGGGGGTCCTTTTACCAGAAGAAGACTAACTGGGAAGTAAAGGAGCACAGCACAGGTCCATAGGGAAGTTGCCTGGTACACCGGCCTGTTGGAGGATGAAGGCGGCTCCCAAGGGAAGCCTAGTAAATTTCATCAGTCAGGACATTTAAGGTGAGTTTAAACAAAGCAATAAAACATTGGCAGCAAGAGCAGATCTGCATCTGCATGAAAAGAACAGGACGGTCAAAGGATCATTTGCACCTCTAATATGTGACTCCACCTTAAGTCAAAAATCAAAATAATATTTGCCTCGGTGACAGTATTTTTTACATCTCCCAGCAGGTTGAGTACTCTCAGATGCACATACTTCTTTTCTCAATCCCCATAGATGTCATTTAAATTTTTTATCACCCTCTCAAAGCCTAACACATCCTCCTTATCCCTGTACCATTGACCTTGCCACATATTTCAGAGAAAATAAGTCATCTTTCTGCCTCTGTCTGCCATCTGACCATCTGTCTCTCTTTCTCTGTCTCTTTTTCTCTTACCTACACACCTACACACACACACACACACACACACACACACACACTTTAATTCCCAATCTGGTGATTTCCATTTTTGTCAAACCCAGTTTTTTTCTCAGAGATTAGGTAGTCTTGGGTTTGAAAGGGGAGACTAATTCTGTAGCTCCTTAAAACAAATCATAACTGGTATACATCATGGTCATTCAAATTCTTCTTTACAGTGACAGATTTAGTAACAAACATGTATCATAATTCTGGCCAAAGAGACATTAACAGAAGTGTCTTAGGAAACTTAAGGAAATTTTTTTTTTTTGCTTATTGTTCCAAGGAGTGCAACTTTCTCTCAGATTAAACTATTCATATCAGTGTCACCAAAATCTAACTGACAAATGCAATGACCTCTTTTTTTATCCTTATCCAAAGTGGCATCTTTGTGGCTTGGACTCTCTTGCCCAGTCTCTTGGTGAACTTGCCAGTTATTGCCCCTTTTCTCCTAGTGTTGTATCTCAGTATCCTTCATGACATGCTTCTCCTGTGTTTACTCTCCCCACACTGCTGTTCACAGATTTCATCTCCTGCCTAGTCCCTTCTTCTCATTTCATATGCTCTTTTAAGATGCTCATTTATATTATTCTGGCTTCTAAAGGATTGCTTTACTTGCTTTCTTTCTTAAGTTCTGGATCCATTTTGTTTATTTTCTAGACATTTCAATGTAGATTTCATGCAAGCAGCCCACTCAGTCATTCTAAAATAAGTGCCCAAATTGGATCTTTTTATTGACGTCTGCAGGATAATTTTACAACATTCATAAACTGGAAACTCTAGGTTTATTTTAGACTTTTCCCTGTCTCTCAAATTTCTGCTTTTTTTTTTTTTTTTTTTTTGGTGGGGGGTGGGAGCACCAGGGATTGAACTCAAGGGCATTTGACCACTAAGCAACACCCCCAGCCCTATTTTGCATTTTAGAGACAGGGTCTCACTAAGTTGCTTAGCACTTCACTTTTGCTGAAGCTGGCTTTGAACTTGCAATCCTCCTGCCTCAGCCTCCCAAGCCACTGGGATTACAGGCATGCACCACCACACCTGGCCAAATTTCTGCTTTTTAACATTCAACAAATGTATGAATTCTGGATCAAATGTTTATTGAATTTCTCTTTATTTTGTTATTCATGCTGTTCTACTTTAGTTGAGATCTTTATTTTCACTGTTAAAAAGCATGCCTTATAGTAATAGGATTAAACCCTTCAAGGTACTGTTGATGTTGCTGAGACACAATCCTTCGGGAAGTCTAATAGAATCATGTAACAATGACATTACCAGAGTCAAGTTAATCTCATTCATGGGGAAATCTTGAATAACTACTTTTGACCTCAAGAGTCAGAAATTTTCAGTATGGTAAAGCAAGGATTTTTCATTTGCTAGCATTTCTTCCCAGAGCACTCTGAAATGATCAGAGCCACAAATTTCACTATTTTATTCCACAATTAATCAAGATCAGAAGGCATATGTTAGCCAACACCTGTTTAAAGCAATAAAGCACTTTTGTACATACAACATCCTCCCTTCCTGCTGGTGCAGCTCTTCTACATCACAGGCCACAAATAATCTTTAATGATATTAAAAATGCATCCTCCTTGCCTCAAAAATAAAAACACTGAGGATGTAGCTCAGTGGTAAAACACGTGGGTTCAGTCCCTAGCACCAATATGTATATATGCATGTGTATGCGCTTGCGCTCTCTCTCTCTCTCTCTCTCTCTCTCTCTCTCTCTCTCTCGTAAACTGAAGAAAAAGTTATTGAGCACATTTTCCTTGTATATGTCATATACATCTGCCAAGAAATAATTCCTAGTCTGAATATCAGTAGTGTCATTCACCAGTAATGTCACAGCCTTGGAAGAATAGCCTATCTCACATAGAATGTTCAAGTGACATATAAGTGAAAACTCAGACAATGAGAAGGAGAAAGTAATTCTAAGTAGAAATGAACAGAGTAAAGTTCCTGAAATAGAGGCAATTTTATTTAAAACAAGAATGCCAGTGGGACCACATAGTATATCATGGAGTGAAGGATAGAAAAAAATAGTGTAGTGAAAAAATTGGGAAGAAAGATAGGGTCTATTTTAGGGTACTTTGCCAAAAGTAAGCATATGGTATTTCAAAGTAAGGGTATATTGAGGATGTGGCATGGTGCAATTTACCTTCTAAACAAACCATTCAAGGTAATTTGTGGAGAATTGGCTCTAAGAAGGCAGCATAGAAACAATTAAGAAATAATGACCTACAAGACAGATTAGGAGGTTAAGATCAAAGCAGAAGAGATAGTGGGAAGTGATTTAATTTAGAAAAAAATATAGATATGTTTTATTTAAGCCATATTTTATAAACTGTGTGGAGTTTAGGAAAGAAGATAAAGATATTTCATAGCTTTTAAAAAATTTTTTTTAGTTGTTGAAGTACCTTTATTTCATTGATTTATTTATATGCAGTGCTGAAAATTGAACCCAGTGCCTCACACAGGCAAGGCAAGTGCTCTACCACTGAGCCACAGCCATAGCCCTATTTTATAGTTTTTTAATCTCATAGTTGAAATCTAACTTAAATATCTCACAAAAATCTCATTGTCAATGTTTGAATTCTAATCCACTATCTTGCTGTTCCTCCTGCATTCCATTTTCAGGAATTGACTAGTCTATGGATCCATGTACTCATGCTAGAAACAAGAGATACACCTTTGACACATTTAATATTCTGACATGTCTGTTGCCACTAGAGTCCAAAATTTAATCAATTACTAAATCCTGTCAATCCAGCTTCTAAAATGTCTTGTGCATATTCAGTTCTCATAATTGTGCTAAAAGCACCTGGTTCAAATTACAACCATCTTTCCTCGAGATTTACAATAATTAATTCATTAGCCTGCATCTGCTTTTTAATCTTTATATGTTCATTAACCAGTACTCAAAATGTGTTGTTAAAAAAAAACTAATTTAAGCATGTTTTCAAATCTTTTTGTGGAATTTGTTGGTAGTATTAAATATGAACTCTTTTAATGGTATGTAGAGTTTTTCAGAACCTAGCTCCAATCCACTCTCTCCAGTACCGCCACATACAATTCTTCTTCTAAGTCCCAATATTCCAGTTGCAAGGGCCTTAATTTATGCCTCAAAAGTCCCCTACCCTTCCCTACCTCAGGTCATTTGCACGCACAGTTCCATCTGCTTGCCTTATACTTCATTAGTCATGTTCTCCCATAAGTTCCCAGGATAAAGTCTTAGTTTTTACAGCAAAGAAACTGCCATCCTATGCTCTTCAAGCTATGCTGTGCTCTTCCTTTATCACACCACAAATGATGGCAATTATATTTATGATTATCTGTTGAATACTAGAGCATTCCCAAAACATCCCCAAACATCCTAAGTCCTATGGGGAAAAGAAGTGCGTCTGCTTTGTTTCTCTACATGGTTATTTCCTCCTTCTTTTGCTATTAACTGTTTCTATTAAGTGTGTAACAATACTGGCTTTTGCACAAAATGGAATTCAGTGAATATTTTCAGCTAGGGAATAAGACAATCCAATGTGTATATTAGAAACACATTTCTCCAGTTGCTCTGTGGAGAATGACAAGGCAGATTAGAGGAAATGTCATGAAAGAGAAGATCAGAAGTAAATGGGGAGGAAGGAACCCAGGATGGACACAAGGAAGACAAGTATGCACAGAGGGAATACAGGAGAAAAATATGGAGCAGCGAGGAGACATGGTTAGGTGAGACTTCTTTATGATCAGCTTGTTTTCCCACTAAACTCTTGCCATAAAGGGAAGTAGAGAAATGAGGAAATAGATCAAAGGGTACGTGATGGTAAGGGAGGCTATGAAGATGAAAGATGCTAAGTACAAAAATGTGTTATTACTTTTTAGGAGTAATCTATTTATAGAGAAAGGCTGCTTAGGCAGGGGTCACAACACAGAGCCTAAAAAGCAAGTTCCTAAAATAGGTGAGACAGGGTGGAAACAAGGACACAAATAGGGGCATGGATTTTTGACAGAGAATGGAAAAGTAATTTGCATTTGATGGCTTCTCATTTCTCAACTAAATGCAATGTGAAAACATTAGGTAAGAATGAAAAGGTAAAGGAAATGGAAGTTTTGAGAAGAAAATACTGAGAATAGGACAATAAACCTACCAGAGAAAGACATTTGGAATTCCAAGCTCTACTGAGTGTCTGAGTCTTGTAGATATAAATTTAAGGTGAAACTACTCAGTAAATAAACATTTTTCAATAAGGTATTGCTGTGTAGGTGCAAGTATATAGAGAAAAAAGAGTTAAGTCCATTCAGCATTGTAATTTAGGAGGTGAGTCCAAAGCAGAGGGAAGACCATCAAGCAAAGAGTGGCCAGGAGGAAGACTCTGTAATGGTGGAAGTAGAAAAGAAATGAAAGCGGAAAGATGCTTACAGGGTCATTGGACTGAAAGTTTCAATGAGATCAAAGATTGCTGCTGTGAGAGAGCTTGATTGAGTCAGTAAGCAGGAGGGCTAAGAGGAAGGGGTATCAGAATAGGATGCTTGGCATTGATATTGAACTTTAGGGGTGGTTGCATTTTTCATGATTAAATGATGCAGGTTATGGCAAAGAAGTGAGTTGATGAGGTAGAGTGGTTGAAAGTTACATGGAAATATGCAGATGGCAAGCGTACTGGATAGATCCTCCCCTTGGCATCTTGAAATGATGACATCAATGGCAAGAATAGAAATCATGAGAATGAATGAATCAGGATCAAATTTCAAGTAAATGCAAAAATGTCTTAAGTCTGACATAGCAAAGGGGACAGAGGAAAGGAATGCCAAAGAAAGAAACAGTTTTACTTTTACTTTCTGGAGAGTATGAGGGTGATTATTAGGTCAGAAATTGAAGAGCACCAACAAGTGAGCAAAATAGGCATGGAGATCTGTGTACCTTGCATAAACTCATGAGGGAAAAGTAGCAATCAAATAATTAAATAAGTATGCAAGTTATAAACTCTGACAAGTGCTATGAAGAAACAGGCTACTGTGAGGACAAGAGAATCAAGGACTCCCCTGATGTGTGGATGGAGGGAGGACATGAGGGTATGGCATTTGAGCAGAGATCTGAAGAACAAGTGGAAGATATTTTGGCAAAGCATGATTGAGGGGGAAGTTGACAACACAGAAAAAGTGACTTTAGGATAGGCATAACAGGAAAAGAAAAGATAATGTGAGTTGAGGGAAATTTCTAAAGCCTTAGAAGTGACACATATATTGGATCAAGGAGAAAGAAGAACTACCAAAAGAAAATGAGTTCATCAGGGGCTAGGGATGATGTGTTTTTGAAAGTCGGGGCATATGGAGAGTAAGAAGTGAGAGAACTGTTGGACAGAACATGCTGTTCAGAGTAAGGTGGCATTCACCAGAAGAATGACAGGTAGAGACCTTCACCATCCAGGATATGTCCATGGGAGTGGGTTGTGGGAATTACAGATGAAGTTCTGTTCTCAAATGGTTTGGATAAACTGCTAGGCTTAAAAATAGTCAGCCAGGTGCCAAAGTTCTCACTGCATTCAACTAAGTTAATGTGATGTTAAGACAAAAAGAAGGGAACAACAGAAGTGCCGTCTTCCAAGGAGAAGGATATATTCCGAACAAATTGTGTCAATTGTATAAACTCTGAATCTCAGTTTCATTGCATTATAAGTGTAAATAATAACCCTGTCCTATTGTCAGGGTTGTGCCCCAAGTTGCAAGTTCAAGGCCAACCTGGACTATTTAATGAGACCCTGTTTCAAAAACAGAAAAAGAAAAAGGCTGGATGTGTAGCTTAGTGATAAAGTATCCCTGGGTTTGATCCCTGGTAATGCGACACAAACAAATGAATGAACAAAAATCCTTTGGAAATAGCTCTCATGAGCCTTGCTATAATGTAAAATACCCAGTAGGTTGCCTACCATATAAAAGAAAATATAAGGCATCAATTGTTGTATTCATATTTATTAGTAATCACAGTTACTGGATATATAGTTATATACAGTAACCATAGCTATTAGTTATTTACAGATTTCTATCTTAGTCTGCAGCCTGTAGAATTATATGTGTATAGAGGAAGAGTAGCTTTATGAGGATTCCAGCATGTTGACATGGTTAAGTTATAGAAACAGCTAATACTATAACAGGGGGGTTAAAGGGTGGAAGAAGGGGGACTTTTGCTGATTCCTTTGACAAAGCCTCTCTCCTCCTGGAGGCTCATCAAACAGCTAGCATTATCATTTCCCTGATAAGGACTCTAAAGCACAAAAAGGGTTTCACAAAGTCACAGAATAACTCAGCAGCAAAGAGACCTGAGACCCATGGTTACTTTTGCCTACTTGACAGGGCAGGCACTGGATCACCCTGTCCCTCTTGTACTCAATCACTGGATATTTTGACTCTGTTCCTCATTATCTTAGAGGTTCAAATTGTCACTCTTGGGTCCAGATACCTAGCAAATGTTGCATATCAATGTTCTTTCCTGTAAAACCCACTTACTGCACAGTGAGTTGGAGCAAGGGGTTGGCTAGACCACAATTTGAGAGACAGCAGAAAAGAGAGATTACGGATGTGCTGAACTCTCACACATTCTTTAGCCTTGGTTCCCTTCACTGTGACACTGTAGAATAAAGGAGCCATGATTACAGGCCCTCATCCCTCACCTGGATACCTTCCTAGCAGACTGAGCTAGGTTAGGCAGCCAAGATTCACAGGAAACAGTGAGAGGGCATAACTAGCGCAGGAGGCAGCACTCCTCCTATTTGGAAGCCCACTTAAGGCTGAGAGTAGTGGTACTGGAAGGCAGTGTGCACTCCTGTCTGTGATATCCTTAGCTATTATCACAATGAGTATAGCACTTTAGGGGGTAACCCACTGATACAGTCAAGTTTGACTCTAAAATGTACAGTAATGAACTACAGCAGCTGCAGTGCTCTAAATCAAAGATCCCTAGCACAGGCGAGGGACTGGGAAGGGCAGTACATCCTCTCTGTAAGTAGATTCTTTGCCAGGCAGCTTGCCTGCTACCTCAGAAGTAAAATCCTTTTATACCTGCGAAACCCCACAGTGAGGAGCGGAGTCAGACAACCATCACAAAGCAACTTGGGCAAATTCCTGGGATGCCCAGCCACCAGGGTAGAGCTTTTAGGGACAACAATTATCCTATCTGCTGAATTCCTTTGAAAAGCACACAAAAATGTGTAGGTCATGACATAAGCCCAGGGCAAGCACCAGTGCTCGAGCTGGAAACCCTTAAGAGCCAATCAGAACACGAAAATCATGTAACGTTTAGAAATTGCTATGTTTTAGTCCAGCTAAAGGCCCATATAGATTGGAAAACAACGAGTTTTTGGAAGAGGCAGGCGGAAGATTTTAGAAAACTGTTGTGGATTCTATTGAGTTTATAAGACAATCCCTATACAGTAATGAACAGGGGAGATCTGGAGCCAGTAGAAACTAGAGAAAATAAAATTACTATTATAGACACTCTGGGAGCCTTGACTATATTAATGCAAATTCATTTTAAAGGTTGCTAAATTATTTACACAACTGTGGAACTTGTAAACTTCCCTGTCGTCCTGAAAGCATTTCCTCATTTAAGGTTCTCTGGAATTCAAAGGGGAAGGGACCAAAGAGAAATAGGTCAGAGAAACAGGTCCATTAACTGGCCAACAGTTGTTCATCCACAAATTGACAAGGTAGAACAAGGACCCTTCCTGAGGAGACTGACACAGGAACGAGAGGATTATAAATCTTTTGTTATTTCTTCTATTCCTTTCCTTTGAAATATCCATAGTCCAGACCATGGTAAGGAGAGGCAGAGTGGGGCCGAGCTATAGAGATCAGACCTCTGCCTACACTGAACGAAGGAGTAGCCACACTGGGGCATAGGAAAGGGGGAACCAAAAGTTTCTCCAAGCAGTCATCTTCCCTGCAGAACAAAGGATGTGAAATTGCTGCTATTCTGCAGAAGGTAATTTAGAAGCTCCAGGCTCTAGGTTTTCAATTAAAGCAGGAAGTACCTGTTCTTTTTTTCCTTAAGTAGTTTCTCATCTCAAGGTTATGATTCTTTCCCTCAGCCTTCTCTCTGTGTTACAGGTGATATGTTAATGACTTGTCAATGTGTGTCTCTGCTGACATTTAGAATAAAAAGCAAATGATCAATATACTTCACTCTGTTTCTATTCCATACCATATATTGGTTGGCCACTTCACTGTGAATTTCTGATCTGAAAATGATCCTTCTTCTTTTCCAATGCCCTCACTGACCCAGATGGCTTTCCAAGATTTCTAGTGATTTTTGGTCACATGATCCATTCATAACACAGTGTTACCTAGATTTCATGAGGGTACGTCCTGAAATTTTTCTTCTTGGGAATCCAGCCAGCTTCTTGGACTCAGTTCTGACTCCATTGTGTTTCTAGTACATGTCTTTGGTACCAGGTTCTCTCTAAATAAGTGTCATTTCTGGATCAAAGCTGAAGCTTCATGGTTGCTTTTGTTTTCCTTTGTCAATTACTTATTCATCTAATTTATATTACAGTATAGTGTTTCTTAGGTACTTAGATTGTTTGGGGGATATATGAGAGAATTAACTTCATTTTCTATTCCCAGTTTAACAAAGCCATCCATCAAACTTCTACCAAGTTTAGATTTTCAAGTTGTGCAATCGTTGCATGTTGACTGCAGTGTAATGATACTTAAAAAAAGGAAAAAAAAAAAAACACTAAGAGGATAACTTTGGGAAGTTCATATTCTATTTCTTCATTCATATTGAAATTGAATAGTTCTCAAGATGTTAAAATGAGAAAGGCTAATTTTCTTCATGAGCAATGAACTGAAAAACAGCATTCTTACAAACTACTATCTTGGATATAGAATATCATGAGTTTAAAAAATAATCAGTCTTTACTGCTGAGAAAGTGTGTCACCATTCTTCCTTGTTTCAAATATATTGTATATTTCCCAGGAAGTATTATTCAGTAATGCACCCATGTCCTTACCATAGAGTCTGGGATACAGTGGCTGTCTCCATCAGTTTATGGTGGGCTAAAGAAAAGCTGTGTTCAGATGATGAAGTACACAAATTCCAAAATGCAGGAGATTGTTTCATAAACTTGGAGGTACAGAGACCAGAGCTTTCTCAAATGGGAAACTCTAGATCTCCTAGTACTTACTTAATACTGTCAGATAGCAAACAAAGCTCAAAGAAAAAAAAAAACTTAATACTTTGAAAAGTTAAATTACAAACTTTTAAGATAACATGTGCAATGGCTAAGCAAGGAGAATAATATTACAATATATAAATCAAGAGCTCTCATTGCCATCCCTGACTCTATACACTCTTTGGCCCTAATTTACTCTCTGCTAGCCAGCACCTTCAAAACTGTCTTGCCAGCCTCAGCAACTCAGTGACATCATCACAAAATGGAGAGGGGGGAGGACTGAGACTGTAGCTCAGTGGTAAAGTACCCCTGGGTTCAAACCTCAGTACAAAAAAAAAAAAGTCCCAAGTGGGAGGCAAAGATCAGTAGAAGAGTATTTGCCTAGTGTGCATTTGATTTTGATCCTCAGCACCAAAAAAAAAAAAAAAAAACCCACCTTCTAAAATTTTCAGGCATTAAGAAATGATTAGATTTAAAATATTACAGAGATAAAGTCCTTTGAAACTAATGAGATTAGGAAAAGAGGTTCATAAGCAGAAATCTTAAAGGAGTGACTGAGGTGAGCTGAGGAGAAGGAAGAGGCACCAACCAACTAGGTAAATAGTTTTGGGAGCAGTAGGATTGACCCATTTTTCAACTGCCATGTTGGGGACTTCCCAGTTTTAACTGTGGTTGTGCAGGGGAATCCCCCTATGCCCAGAGAATCTTATCCTTCCTTGTGTTAGAGATCTCTTTGACAGTTATGAAACTTTCCTTAGAAAACATTGGTGGCATGTACAAGTAAGGTTTTGCAAGCTGCTTGGAGAGATAAGTACCCTCTACTTCCCCTAATGGAGCCTGAATCTTTCTCCCCAAACAGAAAAACAATGAGCTTTATGAGAATGAATTAATAATATTATCAAAGTTAAGTTTTCTTCCTTAAAACCACTGGCCCATGTATAGAGATATGATCTTGACAATTACAATCCAATAGAGTGTTTATTCCAGTGATTTCTTATGCATAAACAAGCAAATCTGAATTTTCACCTTTTCTTCACACACACACACACACACACACACACACACACACACACATGAGAATCCTATGGACAAGTTTTTGCTTTTGATACCATATCCTGGAGATTTTTCAGACAGAAGGTAGAGACATTTTCACTCTTTGTATAGCTACGTATTAATCCATTGCTTGTTTATCTACTATGTGAAGAAACCAGTTTATTTCACTGGGATCCAATCTGGATTCTGAGTTATGGTTAAAAAGGTCATCCCACCTCTTGTTAGCTAAGGCATTTATGACAGCAAAAACACTTCTTTCCATGCCAAAATAAAATAAAATAAAACTAAAAATAATATTTGAGGCAGAGAACTTTTCCTTTTATCTGGGCTTACTCAAAGGTCAGCTGCAGAAAGATAATCTAGTCATCTCAAAAGGTGGCCAATGCCAGGTCCTCTGGTTGTGCTTACAGGGAAACCATTTTTTTTCTAATCTGGTTTAATCTTGGCGTGTTTGGTATGTGGACCCAGTGACACAATACATGTCCTTTTCCTAGACTTGAATTCGCACATATTAAGGGGAAAGGGTGAGGGGTTATGGGTGATGTAGGTGGTGACAGTCCTTACAAAGAATCAAGGATGCCGCAGCTCTTTATTTCTCCCCAAAGCAGCTGGCATGTTGAAGTTATCAGACCATATCAGGCTTAAGGGACATTAAATGTCAGGAGAGCAGACCTGCTATAGAAAGCTGATGGGAGCTGCGGGAACCTTTAGTATCAAATGTTCTCCTGTATAATAATAGGCAGCAGCATCAATCTCAGAAACGCTGCTACAAATGTCAAAGAAAACCTTCCCTGTATATAGATTAAAGTTGCAGATAAAAACAGAGGACCAAATCAAAGCCCTAGTGTTTCTTTTTTTTGAAACCACCCTACCAAAAATGCAATTTCTGAGTTATCAAAAAATAGAATCTCTCAAACAGCATTCATAAAGTTTCACATTTTGGTGTTATCACAGAGCTTATACTGAGAAAATGCTATTTCTTCCGTCCCTCCCCTTTCAAGGTTGAAGCAGCGTCCTATCTTTTCTAACAAACAATGTTTATTTCCGAATGGCAAGCGTGGAGACAAATAGCACCGTGTTCTGCAGAGCTGGTGTGCCATATGCCAATCTGTATTTGCCATTACCTAGGAAACCCCTCTTTTCAAAAGGATCCAGAAAATAAAATTTTCAGAGTGACCTTAGAAAGCCAACCTTGGTGACTTCTGAATAAAATTTCATTTCATGGAGCAATTTAGACATCATAAATTCAGTGGAGTGTCAATTGAGAAATCTTAGTATAAAAATACAAGCAGAGTCTGGATTAATAAAACTCCTTTTGGATGTAACAATCCAAACATTTAGCGTTAAGAGTTTGATCTAGGGTGGAGGATGGGAAAGGCAGCGGAGCACAACAGACACTAGTATGGCAATATGTAAATCAATGGATGTGTAACTGATGTGATTCTGCAATATGTGTATGGGGTGAAGGTGGGAGTTCATAACCCACTTGAATCAAAGTGTGGAATATGATATGTCAAGAAATTTGTAATGTTTTGAACAACCCACAATAAAAAATTTAAAAAAAAAGAGTTTGATCTATCAAGTAGAAGGGTAGGCCAGGAGAACTTTTTTTTTCTCCTTTTAGATGGGAGAAGCAATATTGCAAAACAAAATAAGAAATTTCATCAGCCTTGGCTAAGGCACAGAACTGTTCATATATGCATGCACACACAGACATACACATTCAGGTATCTACACACATGCTTAAATGAAGACTGCAGTTGCTAGGGAGGAAACTGCCTGGATTAATTTATCAATGTGCACAGATTCCAGAGCAGAGGATGTCTAGAAAACAGTGATGCTATTCCTTCTGCTCACTTACATACTAAAAATGACTATAAGGTGTTTCTCTGAGGAGTGGTTCTCAGTCTTTTATCATTTCTCTTGATTTCACCCTCGAGAATGTCTTGCCTGCTGATAACAACCCTGGTTGTGAAGGGAGTCTCCACACTTTTTGATAAACAATATGTTTATTGTAAAGTACAGTTAAAGAAGTTCTTAAAATAGCTTAGCATTCATGTTTAGGAATTTGTTTTTAATTTTCTTATGTTTCCCTAAACAGGGCTACTGATTTCCTATGCCACCCTGGAATCTCATAAACATTCAAGTGACTCAGTTTCCCCTCTGAACACAGTAGGTGGAGAAAACTTTCTGAAGATAAAGATTCTTGATATCATCACTGAGATCAGAGTAGTTTTAAACTATCTTTCTAAATCTCTGATAAACAGATAATAATTAGTAGATTTGTGAGAGATTTCCTTGGCACCTCCTATTTCCCCAGTTTGTCTGCAACTTGGATCATTGTTGTTAGTTTGGTAGGGTGGAGGGGCTGATAAGGCTGTCCTCACATTAGACAGCCAGTTCTAAGATATTCCTGATTTGTTTCCTAAATAAAAAAAAAAAAATGTCATGGTGGGCTAGGACTGTAACTCAGTAATAAAGTGCTTGTCTGGCATGTGTGAGGCACTGGGTTCGATCCTCAGCACCACATAAAAATAAATAAAGATATTGTGTGTCCATCTACAACTAAAACAAAATCCATGGTATTAAAAGAAAATTATAACTATTTACCTACTATATTAAAAGAAACACCTTTCTTCAGTAAGATACTCTATTTAAAAATAATGTGGAGCAGAATGGCTCTTCACAAAAATCAGTGGCTTCCAAATAGTACCTGCCTAGATAGATTGTCACTTTTTTGTGCAATGTCACTTTATAGTTCAACTCCCTACACTAATGTTACTCTGAATTTGTATCAAGTAGTTCTGTTACTTTAGGTCCTAAACTTCATTTCCTCAGCCCCATTTCAAAGGTTTTCAAGTGTCCCAAATTTAAACCACCAATTTAGAGTTGAAAGCAAGAACTTGGGGAAAGGGAGATTCATACTATACTTCTCTTAGGCAGCTATACTTCTAATTTTTGCTCTTCTAGGTAAAGGGGGAAGATTTTTTAAAAAGACAGTGTCAGAGCTTTTTCCATAAAGGAGAAGATTACTGATTTCATACATCCTTTCTGCAGTTTTGTAGATGATAATACATTTCAATCTCCTTCCTTTAATCCATTCATTTTTTGTTTCCCTCCCTAAAATATAAACCTCATGAGTGTAGACAATTTGTCATTCCCCACTGATCCCCATGATATATTTCAAGTGATTAAGGCAATGCACAATACATGCTGGTACTCAATATTTATGCGAGAGGACCATTTTCTCTGCATACCTCACTAAACCCATATTGTATGTTCAGAATCTTTTTAGAATTTTAGATGTTCCAGTAGCCATGCAGTACTATCCCATTGTGGTTTCCATATGTATTTCCCTAATGGTTAGTGGTATTAAGTATACTTTCACATACTCACTTGTTACTCATTTATATTTTTTGAGGAAGTATGTCTTCATGATTCAGTACATTTTCGAATTGGGTTGTTTATTTTACTCTTAGGCTTTGAGGGTTTTTGATACATTATAAAACCATTCCTGTTATGGTTGGGATATAACATAGCTCCTGTGTTAATGCACAAATATTCAGAGGTGAGATGATTAGATTGTGAAATGATTAGATTACTCAGTCCGTTCTAGTTTGAATAGACTGACTGTAATTGTATGCACGTGGGCATGACTGGAGGACGGGGGTCATTAGATGCATGCCCTGGAAGGGTACATCCTTTCTGCAGTCTCTGTCTCTCTCTTTCTCTCCCCTCCACCTCCTTCCTGACCCTGCCATGAGATGAGCAGCTTTCACCTGGTGGGCCCTTCTCCTATGATATGCTGCCTCACCTTGGAGCAATGGAATCAGCCATCTATGGACTGAGACCTCTGAAACTATGAGTCCCCAATAAACTTTTCTTCCTGTGGGTTATTTTTGTGGTGTGTTTCGGTCACAGTGATGAAATGGTTGAACAAAACAACTTCTTTATCAAAACTTACATAAATGTTTAAAAATATTTTCTCCCAGTTTATCTTGTCTTTTCATCCTTTTAACGAGGGTCTTGACTGAGCAAAGGTTTTTGATTATTTTCATTATGTTTCTGCCATCCTAAGAACTTTTCACTAAACTATAGATTCTGCATTTTTTCATGTTTTCTCCTAGATTTTTTAAAATTATATACTTTATATTTAAAGTTGTTTCTCATTTTGAATCAATTTGGGGATAAATCAGGTTAAGGTGGCTTTTGCTTTATTATTTTTTTTTCTTTTTAGATTGTTTTGTTTATGGTGTGAAATTTGGATTGCCTCTATATCTTTGCAAAAAATCAGTTGGCAATACTTTTCTGGGTCTATTTCTGGGTTCTCTCTTCTGTTCATTTCACCAATGTTTCTATCCTCTATTAATAATCCCACACTATCCTGATTATTATAGTAATACAGTGTCTTAGAGTTGGATAGAGTTATTCTTCCTATTTCATTCTTCTTTGAAAAATCTGTTTTGGCTATTATAGTTCCTTTTGCATTTCTAAATAAATTTTAGAAGAAGCTTACCTTTATCTTGAAAAAATACTTTATCTTTGAAAAAATATGTGGGAGAGTTGATGGACCAATTGGGGAAGAATTGATGTCTTTATTATGTCAACTCTTCTAATCCATAAATATGTTTTTCCATTTATTTTGAGCTTCTTAAAATTTCTATCACTAACAATTTTTTAGTTTTCAGAGGATCATTCATATTTATACCTAAATATTTCATTGTTTGATTAATTATAAATAGGGTTAGTCTTTAATTTTAATTTCCATGTATTTATTACTAGTATATAGAAATAGATGATTTTGATATTGATACTGTATATTTTGTGAACTTGCTGAATTCACTTATCAGTTTTAGGAGGATTTGTTTTAATTTTTGATTTTTCATTTTGTAGATCTCTTCAGATTTTCTGCATAGAACTTATGTCATCTGCATATGGAAAGAGTTTTATTTTTTGATTATAATTTCTATGACTTTTATTTTCTTTTCTTGCTTTAGTGTGCTGGCTATCATTTACAGTTGGACATACATTACATTTATGTTGGATAAGAGTTGTAAATGTAGATATCCTATCTTTCTCCAGATCATAGTAGGAAAGCATTTAGTCTTTGATCATTAAATAAAATGTTAGCTGTACACATTTTATAGATGTCCTTTACTAGATTCAGGGATTTCCTTTCTATTCCTGATTTGCTAAACAATTTATCTTAAATGGGTGTTAAATTTTATAAACTTTTTCCTGCATCATTATCATTTGCCTTCTATATGCAATTAATGTGGTGGATTACACTGACTTCATTTTTAAATATCAAACCACCTTTGTACTTGGTTGCAGCATAAAAATACTTTTTACATATTTTGAATTGCTAATATTTTATTAAGTATTTTTGAGTCTGCATTCATGATGCATATTCATCTGTGGTTTTCTTTTTGTGCTGTGTTTTTCTAGTTTTGATATCAGGCTAATCCTGACTTCATAAAATGAACTGAAAGTGTTCCTATGCTACTTTAGGGAAGCAGCTTTGTAGAATTAGTGTTAATTCTTTAAATAATGGTAGAATTCTGCAGTGGAATAATTTGGGTATATCTGAAATATCTTGTGGAGATTTTTCCACACTTTTTATTATTTGCATTATAGTTGTATATACTGATGGAATTTGTTATTGTATATTTGTACATGCACACAGTACACAATATAGCAATATAATTTGGCCAATTTTTCTGGAGTTTTAAACCAATAAACTCAATTGCTTTAATAGTATCTGAATTATCTGAATTATTACATATTGTGTGAGGGCTTTTTTTTTTTTTTACTGTTGTTGTTGTTTTAGTGGTTTAGATAGGAAGATTTATTTGACATCAGCTATTCCCCCTCTATCTCTGAACATATATTTTCTTTGTTTATTTTACGATGATACATATCACACCTTTAGAAATTACCTGAAAAGTAGAAAGTCTCAGTATCACTACACCTCAAGAAATAGCCTTTAGAATAATTTTAAATACATCTATTAAAAGCACAAGAATTTTAAATGAAAAAAATTGTTGATAAAATAAATGTTGCAGAACACTAAGAAAACCCTGGTGAAAAATATAAGCCTGTGATGATCATGATTTTTTAAATTAGTTTATTTATTTCAATTAGGTATATATGACAGAAGAATGCATTTTGATTCATTGTACACAATTGCAGCACTTTTCATTTCTCTGGTTGTACAATATGTAGCATTTTACCATATGTGCAGTCACACATGTACCTAGGGTAATAATGTCCATTTCATTCCACCATCTTTCCTGCCCCCATACCCCCTCTCTCCCCTCCCTCACCTTTGCCCAATCACAATTCCTCCATTTATTCCATGCCCCATGCATTATGGATCAGCATCCACTTATCAGAGAGAACATTCAACCTTTGGTTTTTTGGGATTGGCTTACATCACTTAGTATGATATTCTTCAACTCCATCCATTTATATGCAAATGCCATAATTTTATTCTCTTATAATTCTGAGCAAAATGAAACTAAACCCCTATCTCTCACCATCACTCAACTCATAGTGGATCAAGGACCAAGCAATTAGACCAGAGACCCTGTGCCTAATAGAGAAAAAAGTGAGTCCAAATCTTTATCACTTTGGATTAGGCCCTGACTTCCTTAACAAGACTCATAAAGTTTAAGAATTAAAATCAAGAAATAATAAATGGGATGGGTTCAAACTAAAAAGCTTCTTCTCAGCAAAAGAAACAATCAGTGAAGTGAAGAGAGAGCCTACATTTTGGGAGCAAATTTTTGCCACATGCACATCAGATAGAGAACTAATCTCCAAGATATATAAAGAACTCAAAAAACTTAACACCAAAAAACAAACAACCCAATCAATAAATGGGCTAAGGAGCTGAACAGATACTTCTTAGATAATCATGATTTTTTAAAAAAATCTGTGTATTTCTTAAAAACCAGTTGTTATTTTCTGGATAGTTTTTTTTAGCTACGTATACTCCTGATGCTAAGCAGTATCCATAAGTATCTCACAAAATTTCACATGGAAGATCCTAATAACTAAAGGATGGGTACCCAACACTGGCTCACAAATAAGTCCTAAAGTCTCATAGACATCCAAGTAAAATTGTCTGATCATCACAATTCTTTTTTTTTTTTTTTTGGTACTGAGGATTGAAACCAGAGGTGTTTAAACATTGAGCCATATCCCCACCCCTTTTTAATATTTTTATGTGGAGACAGGGTCTCACTTAGTTGCTAGGTGCCTCACTAAGTTGCTGAACCCACGATCCTCCTGCTTCAACAATTTTTATATTTGTAAGTGAAAACAAAAACTTTGGTAAAGTGGGGAAGTGGCCTCAATCTAAAAAGCATCTGGCTCTGCTATGGATGCTGATTTGCTATAATCCTGCAAATAGTAAATTGCTTAGATGGGACTCAAATTTATATAAACATTTGAAAATAATCAAAGATCAGAGTCAGCTCAAATATCAAACTCAGGCAAATGTCAATTTCCGTCTTTTTTGCTTCAACTGAAAATCAAAAAAGACTAATTTTACTAGTATCAAAAACATTTCCCCTCCTCAATAACCCCATGTGACTAAGGCCAAATCAAATATAATATTTGCTTTTACATCAAAAACAAAGTGAATTTTTGTAAATCAGATTTTATGCAGTCTATAGTGTAAAGAACCAGTGAGAGAGATTTATACCAAAATCCATAAATTGAACGCAAACTCACAAAATAAATTAAATCAAGTATGAAAGAAAATCAACATCTAGGTTTATGGAACAATAAATATGTAAAAAGGTTGAAAAATAATACAGAAGAGCAATCGAAACCTCAAGCAGAAAAGGTAGCAAGGGATAGATCAGGGAGAGAGGGAAAAAAACGGAATGAGAAAGAATGGTATTAAAGTAATTTAATTTATAATTTATAATAAAATAATTTATAATTTCCACATAGAATTTCCAGAGAGAAATCAGAAAGAAGCTTGATGTACATTGTGATTCTGAAACAGAGATAAAGTTTCTGAGCAATGAAGTTATTTTTGTCTCTATAGAAGGATCTCTCTCTCTTGACCTCAGGACATGAAGCTTGCTGGGAATATTTTATAACTACTTATTTCAAAATTATGTTTTTCAAAAATACTGAAGTTGAAGAAACAGAAGGAAGAGGACAGATACAGTTAGGTGGCTGCATAGTACCAAATTTTCAAAATATCATGGTATTGCTGTGACAGACAGCCAAATGGATTCATCTCATCCTAGTCTACAAAGAAATCATACTGGCATCCCTAGAGCCTGTTTAACATAGTAAGCAGTTAGTGGATGTGTGTATGTAGTGGTGGTGCAGAGGAGATGGGCTGTATAGAAAACCAAAGAAGAATATGCTTTTTAGTCATTTTACAATCCATGTATCTCAAAAAGTAGAGCCAGGGTGATATGAGATATCTTTGACACTGCCTTCATAGACTCCAATTTCTTATGGCAATTGATGTCTACAATATTGGTATAAAACCTCCAAGACAGCATTGGTTCAGGAGTAATAACAGCATTTATTGACCACTTTTCACATGAGACAATATTTGTGAAACGTTTTCCCGTCTAATTCTTAAAACAACTCTGTAAGGCATGTCTTTAGAGATGATGAAATAGAAGTCTTAAGGAAGTTAAGTAGATTGCTGAAGATGACACAACTAGAAAATAGCGGAGTTAAATTTTAAAATCCCCATGTTTTGACCACTCTAGAGTCTAATACTTTTATGTTGTTTTGCACAAGAACAAATATTTTTAACCCATGTTAAAACAAGAGTCAGACATTGTGTTACCTTTATATTCTTATTTATTAAAAACATAGTTCTACTTAAGCACAATCTCTGAGACCCTTTCAAGATCTACCACACTATCTAGATTGCTGCTCTGTAAAACCCTGAGCACTTGGAAAGCTGCCATTAACATATCAGGTGCTCAATCAAGTAGTGTTCAGAAATGGTTCCCTTAATAAATAGATCAGTCTTCATGTAAAAGAATATCATAAACTCAACAACCACTGGAGTTGCCATTAACTTGAGTAACTTAAAATAAGGTAAATTAAACTGTTTCATGTTTCATTCATCAATGAATCTGAAATATATCTTATCAGATACCTATATTAATTATTTTAAAGTTTGCGTCTTATGTTTAGTTTCCTTCTAAGAGTCTAACTTACTCTATCCAACCTCTCCTAACACATTTCCACCTAACGTTTTGAATTAAAAAAAGCATTGACTCTGAGTGATTAACACATTTCACACTATGCTCATTCTTTGTCATTATAATTTTGAATCACAAGACCTTTATACAATGTGATATAGTTCCAAAACAATCCCAAATAGCAGTGTTAAATATTTCAATCTATTTTCTGTTGTGCCAATGTAATACATTTCAACATGTTTTATTAAATATTTTTAAAATCACATAATATTTTTCTGAAAACATTAGGCATGAGTCAGTGCTTGAAGTATTTTACCCAATATTCTGATAATTCAGTTATGACAATTCTCCCCAACTAAGCTGTCTTGTTAATCTCTTATTCTATCTTTGCCTGTGAGAGAAAAATAAATCTGAACTTTAAAGTGATTTTAAATAAGTTATTCAAATTTCCTGATGACTTATTTAGGTTGAATAAGTATGTAGAAAATTTAAAATTTTGCAGTTTTCTTTGTTCCAACACACAATCCAAAGATAGAGGTAAGTGAAGGGTTAGGTAAGGATTCTTGGTAGCAGCAGAGACAGTGGGAGGGAGGTAATATTCTTGATACTTTCTCATAAAGAATAGAAATTTAGAACCAAGTTCTCAGATAAATGTTTTCTGCTGAGAATCAATTATGTGTTTATGACCATAGAGATGGATTAACATCTTCTCAGGATGTTTACTATGGTGGGGAATCAGTCTCAGTGCAAGAATCCAGACAAGTATGTATCCTGAAAATGAAAAGAGGTCGCACTGTGAAGATCCACCTGCTAATGTTAATGCTAATACACACACACAAGTAGAAATACATTTACCATCTGTGCAATACCATCTACCTCCTAAAATTCAACTACTACAGGACTACTTTTTAAATTTTTTTTATTATAATTGGTTATATACAACAGTGGAAGGCATTATAATTCATATTTCACATATAAAGCACAATTTTCCGTATCTCTGGTTATATACAAAGTATCTTCACACCATTCGAGTCTTCATACATATACTTGCTTCACTCTTCTTGCTAAGGATTGCTTTAGCTATTCTGGGTCTCTTACGTTTCCAGATGAATTTCATGACTGCTTTTTCTATTTCTATGAGGAATGCCTTTAGGATTTTGATCGGACTTGCATTAAATCTGTATAGAGCTTTTGGTAGTATGGTCATTTAGATAATATTAATTCTGCCTAATCAAAAGCAAGGTAGATTTTTTTTTATCTTCTAAAGTCTTCTTTGATCTCTTTCTTTAGAGTTCTGTAGTTTTCATTGTATAGGTCTTTCACTTCTTTCATTAAGTTGATTCCCAAGTATTTTTTTTTTTGAGGCTATTGTAAATGGGGTAATTTTTCTCATTTCCATTTTAGAGGATTTGTCACTGATATACAGAAATGCCTTTGATTTGTGGGTGTTGATTCTATATCCTGCTACTCAGCTGAATTCATTTACTAGTTCTAGAAGTTTTCTGGTGAAATTTTTTGAGTGTTCTAGGTACAGAATCATATTGTCAACCAATAGTGCTAATTTAATTCTTTTCCTATCCGTATCCCTTATAATTTCTTTCATCTGCCTAATTCCTCTGGCCAGTGTTTCAAGAACTATGTTAAATAGAAATGGTGAAAGAGGGCATCCCTGTCTTGTTCCAGTTTTTAGAGGGAATGCCTTCAATTTTTCTTCATTTAGAATATTGTTGGCCTGGGGCTTAGCATAGAGAGCCTTTATGATATGTTTCCACAGGAAGATTTTTAACAAAGATATTTCCTACAACATATTTAAGTCTAGCAGTTGTAAGCAGACTTGATACATGAGAACAGTCCATGAAGAAACAAGAATCTCTGGAAGACTTGGGTCATCCTATGAACATAAGATATCACAAATGCCACAAGGTTTGGAACAGGATGTAGAGGACAAGTAAGCAGAAATTTCAAGTTATGAAGTGAAAAAAAATTACAACTTTGGGGCCTGTAAGTTGTATGGCTGAAGAAACCATTAAAAGAGAGTTGAGAAGCCATCAACAAAGCAACAGATTCACCTCTATTTGTGGGTAGAGGTAGACTGCTGTATGGCCAAGAGGGTTTAGGCAGAAACAGTTAACCCAAGATTAAACCAGGCATTCAAAGAAATCCATAAAATAAGGACTGTACTTTAGTCAAAGAAGGGAGAAATAAAGTTGACTCTAGAAGATGCTTGGGGACACTGTCGAAGATATTTGTTATTAACTCTTGAATATGATCTCCAAATCCTGGCACTTTTCTCATGCCTAGAGTTAAGTTAAAGATGCACCAGCTTATGCACTCTCCTGTATGTAACAGGCCATTTTGGATTAGGAAATTGCTGGGAAACTGAGAAAAAAGGAGACCACCACTTTATGGACTTATCCTTGGGTGGTGGCAGCTGCCATAGTGACTTCGGTTTCTTTCAAATCAGGAAGTTCCTCTGTTCAAAATCAGAGGGACTTAATTTTGCCGATTCACCACACTTATCTGTGCTGAAACAGTGCTACTTTAGGAAAACTCTGAAATAGAAGCATCTCTGTCTGAGTGCAGTGTTATTAGTTCACATAGGCTAGAAGGTTTACTTTCCAACATTTTTGCAAGTATGGAATATGAATCAAATAAATAATTCACCAATAGATACATATAAGGTATGTAGTTACTTGAAACATCTGAATGATGCTAAAGTCCTGGCTGCTATTTTAACATTTTTTTTCTTTTCAGAGATTTCTAGAAACTCATCTTGACATCTAGACTCTCTTTTGCATATGACTAATGTGCTGCCCAGCTTTCTCCCATAAGATCTCTTGATACTATAAAAGATTGCTGTTATTTCAGAGCCTAAAGTAGTTTCAGGAAAGTTGGTTAAGTTGAGCTATTCAAAACAATAGCAGAGGTTGACATCCAACTATCTTAAAATCTAATCAACCTCACATTCTAAAGTCTTCTGATATTTTCAAAGAAGTGAATAAAAAGTTAATTAGTACGAAGAAGCCAGGAAGTTGCAGCCGAGGAGCCAGTAGCTCTTTCAGGATTTTCATCCTGATGTAGAAATGATTTTATGTTATATTTTTACTGAGCCATTTCATTTCTTGAGACTTGAGCTCTGGGGAGCCTGCTCCCTAAACAATTTTCTTAGAAATATGCCCATATTCTGAAAGGAAATCTGTGGGGATAAGAACTAAGAAAATATGAGAAAGCAGGAATCAAAAAGTAAAAAAGGCATAAGAGAATCAAAGAGCAAAAACAGAATCAGATAAACAAAACAATTGATGTCTGAAAAAGAAGCAAGCCCACGCTGAAAGAAAATCTCTTCACCAATTCAAAATAAAACTCCCAAGGCTTATACCAAGATCCAGACGTAAGTATTACATCTGTGGCAAGGAGCAGAGCATTATTAAAATTTTAATATTCTAACACCATTTCTCTCTTCTTCTAGAATACCTAATTCCCATTTCCCTTATTACCTGCATTTGAGAAATACATTTTTTCTAAGTCAATTTACATTTTTATAAAAATTATATAAAATACCTTTCCTTAAATATTTATTGGAAAAAAACTTTCAGAAAGGAGGAATTTTTGAGATAGGAAATTGTTTTTATACTCAATTGCAAATTTTCTTTCAAATGAATAGGTAATATGTTAGGTCTGTCTGTTGGCTATTATATCAGAATGGTTATAAATGTTGAGAGAGTCCTTTAGAGAAAGAAGGAATATTTGGTTTTGCCATTAAGTAGCTGCATGGCCTCAGGCTTTTCTAATACTTTAGTTTGCTTTTCTGCAAAATTGGAATAATAGTATTTTCTCATTTTCAAGTTTAAATGAGGTAATAATTGCAGGGTGCCTGGCAGGCAATAAGTCCACAATAAGTACTAGATGCTAATAGAACTATTACTGTTATTTTTATTGTTAGTATTATTGATAGGGTTAAATAAATGTTCTTCTAGAGAAAATGGATGATAAGACTATAATTCATTTTGATTCCTTATATTCTCTACCAATTTACCCCTGGCTTTCCACTTCAGAGATCATGGTAAGAAAGACATGAAACACAAAGGAAAAAAAAAAGGAACTCAGAAACTATTTTTTACTATTTTTTAATTCAGTAACTCCAAGTTTATTTTGTTATACAGGTAGGCATCTAAAATTAAGTAAGGATAATTTTTTCTTGTGTCAATTAATATCTTACAATGTGAAGAGACTATTTTTTCATGGTACTAAACATACATGCAATGATTGATCCCCCAATTTTAAGAACTCTCAACACTTTGACAATATTGATGTTGTAGGAAAACCAAAGACCCCATCATTAAGTTGTTACTTTATATAATATATTCTTTTTTTTTTGAACATTTTTTTTAAATTTTTTACTGTTGGTTGTTCAAAACATTACATGTTTCTTGATATATCATATTTCACACTTTGATTCAAGTGGGTTATGAACTCCCATTTTTACCCCATATACAGATTGCAGAATCACATCAGTTACACATCCATTGATTTACATATTGCCATACTAGTGTCTGTTGTGTTCTGCTGCCTTTCCTATCCTCTACTATCCCCCCTCCCCTCCCCTCCCTTCTTCTCTCTCTACCCCCTCTACTGTCATTCATTTGTCCCCCTTGTATTATTTTTCCCTTTCCCCTCACTTCCTCTTGTAGGGTACTTTTGTATAACCCTGAGGGTCTCCTTCCATTTCCATGCAATTTCCCTTCTCTCTCCCTTTCCCTCCCACCTCTCATCCCTGTTTAATGTTAATCTTCTTCTCATGCTCTTTGTCCCTACTCTGTTCTTAGTTACTCTCCTTATATCAAAGAAGACATTTGGCATTTGTTTTTTAGGGATTGGCTAGCTTCACTTAACATAATCTGCTCTAATGCCATCCATTTCCCTGCAAATTCTATGATTTTGTCATTTTT
>NW_025999900.1:32223739-32237146 GCF_001458135.2 Marmota marmota marmota | reverse complement strand
TATTAGAGCTAATAAATGAATTCAGCAAAGTGGCAGGATATAAAATCAACACGCATAAATCAAAGGCATTCCTGTATATCAGCGACAAATCCTCTGAAATGGAAATGAGGACAACCACTCCATTCACAATATCTTCAAAAAAAATAATATATTCTTTATTAGAGATCTTTTACCTGGTCCATTATGAAATACTCATGAGTCTCAGTGAATTGCCTCTTTGGTCACATTTGCCTGTGAAATTGGTATATTTAATTAGAACAATTTTATATCCTATGGATTTTTGCTTAAGTAATTTTTCTTAAAACTCCTAAAACAGAATGGATATCTGTAGATACAGGAAATGAGAAAATAAAATATAAATTAGGGAATAATAAAGATATGTGTATTTGATAATAAAGACAGAAAGGTAGAATATGATCAATAAAAAAGCCAGGATGACAAGAAATACCAAGGTCTATGGATAGACATTTTGTCCCACAGTCAGCACATATTACAAAGGTTAATTGTAAAATTCTAACCCCATCTATAGGCATATTATAGACATAGCAAAGGATACAGGAGACTTCTAATTAATAGAATTCTAACACATCAAGCTCTATGCTCAAGTTAGATAATTTCAGATGCATGCAAGGTCTTTTACCCAAAGCAAAACATCTGCTAAGAGCTTTCCATTTTTGCAACACTCTCTTTTAACAGTTTCTATAATTTTCTGAGAAACACATACACAGAAAATATAGCTGGGTGAGAACAGCTGCATGAATTCAGTTCTCTGTGTATTAATCTATTCATTCCTTCTCCCCTCTACCCATCTCAGTGTTTAGTAATACATGAAATGAAAGGGAAAGAGAAAGAAAAAGTAAACAAGAGGGAAATTAAGGAATATATCAACATCAAATGGTATATCAACATCCTATACACTAAATTCTTTCCTCCAATAAAAATGAACAGAGGACTTAAAAGAGTCACTGATTTTCTGTTTCCTAAAGGCAATTGCACAGTTCCAGACATAAAAACCATCTGAAGTAGTCCAGTGTTGCCTGCAGGCCATACAGAATGGATGAAGTTTACAGATGGGAAAAATCATGTACTTTCTAAGGACCATTTGGCAAATGGTTAACATCTAACGAGCGTTTAAAATGCTTGATTATTAAGATTGTGGCAAAGTTCCTCACCACTGCTGGAGAAGTTTCCTGTGGGTGGCTGTTATACACTGAGTTGTGTTTCTCCAAAATTTGTATTTGAAATCTTCACTCCCAGCTCATGTGAGCACATTTAGAGATAAAGTCTCAATGGAGTAATTCAGTCAACAAAGTCACTTAAGAGGGCTCCAAGTCAGCGTGACTGGTGTCCTTATAAAAAGAAGAGAGTAGGGCACAGACATGCACAAAAGGAAAACCATCGAAGACACAGGGAGAAGATAGCCATGTACAAGACAAGGAGAAGCCTTCAGAAGCAGTTAATCCAGTCAATTGAGTGGTAGTCAGACTTGATCCCAGATTTCCAACCTCCAGAACTGTGAGAAATAAATTTCTATTGTATCAGCAACCCAGTTGGTAGTGTTTTGTTATGGCGACCCTAGGAAATTGATATGGTAGCAAATGTCAGTGTGGTCACTTCTTGATTTTTCAAAGGCCAGTGATAGTACAGGGGTTACCCAGCTTCTTCATTTTATCCCATTTCCAGTTTTCATTAACATATTTTTCAGAAACTGAATAGAAGTTAAAAAAATAAGTTTGATAAAAGATTTGTTAGGAAGAGTTGATTTAAGAAAAAAAGTATCTTTTCTCTTTTGAACCCACCCAGGCAAAGTGGGGTGTTCTCTGTGCTCCTGCTATGACACTGAGGATTATAGTTGTTCTCTAGATTATGAACACTATACAAGTAAGAATTCTTATTTCATATGTGTATAGATATCCTCACAGTCTCTGAGACAGAATATTACTAGAACTTCAGATAAGCAAGTGACAAAAACTGGGCACTTAGTACCCAATAAACATTTTGTTAATTGAGGAACTCAATGGCAATGGTACTTTTCCTCTGTTTTTACTGATAAATAGTTTAAGTGACTTTCCCCAAATTGCACTAATTTTAGTTTTTGAAAGGTCCCAATGAATCATACTCTTCTTTTCCTGACCTCTGAACCATTAATGGACACAAAGGAGTCTGAAAGTCAAAACCAGAATGTCACTTATATTATAAAGGCTAGACAATAGAGATGGCTATCAAACCAAAGCTTACCAACACCAAATCCTAAATTTGAGAGCCGTTCCTAGACTGTCACAGAGCTAGATTGACTGGAGATTCCATCACGTAGAACATACAGCATAGGGCAAGGGTAGGTACGATAGAATTGTACCTTCCTGGGCAGCCAGATCCCATAGGAGGAAGAAAGGATGGGGGCGGGGATATTGATACTCATGCATAAGATGGGACACTTCACCTGTCCTTGAGCAGAGTGTGTAAAATGGTGAATAGTCAGCTAAGTTGCTCTACTGAAGCATCCACAGTAGGGAAGGAAAGACCAAGAGGCAAGAGTAAGCGTGTTCAGTCCATTCTCTTCCAATTGGCCCAGCACTCAGACTCAAGTCTTCTGAAAATCTTTTTCTTCTCATTATGACTTAGCAGTGTCCAGTATTTTTAAAAAGAGCCATTATAACCTGAGTTTAGACATCTGTCTAGAGTCAGGTAGTGGCTAAGTAGCCATCAATCCCTAACAGGTTTTTCTGCAGCTCTAACATAAGGTTATATTACAAACCTCTACATTTGGCACAGGGTAGAAACCAAATAAATAGCACAATGATCATTTTGTAAAAATATCATGAAAATAAACAAACTTGGAGCATTTCTGACCTGGTACCAACTTGAAAATTAAATGTGGGAATAGACAGGGAGAAAGGAGGACTGCTGGGCTTGGAAAAGGGATTTCCTATCCTAAAAGATTTTCAGCTGTATTTGTGCAGCTGCTTACTGTTTTCAGAAACAAAAACAAGAAAAGTTTGTTTTTTTGGTTGTCAAGTAATCCTTCCATTTAGCCTAGAGTACAACAATAAGGAACTATTGCTCTCCACTAGTGGTGTGCTGGTAGATGTTTCGCAATCAGCACTTGGGATGGGAGAAGCCCTGATTTGTAGTGTCTGCTGATTTCTGTGGTGTCAATACTCAAATTATGATCTATTTTGAGCTCCTGCATGTTGTAATGCAGCTCAAAAAATTCCTGAACATTTAACAATCAGCTCTCACAAGTCAGCATAGTCTGGATCCAGGATGCCTTTGCCAACAAATTCCAAGAAGAGGAAAGCTCCATCAGAAAGTGTGCAGGTTGCTACCTGAGGGTCTCAGCTCTGTAAGGAAGCAGGTAGGACAAGACTCATGGAAACCCACAGAGTTAAGCAGGAAAACACATAGACCTAGTGTTTTGCTTGGGAAATGAATTGAGTTCTAAGGCTTATAAGGTTGAGGAATAGATCTAGGCTCAGGTTGTGGTAGGGGTGGGGGGGGCAATCACACAGCTTTTCCATCATTTCTCTTTTTAGACATTTGAAATTGGAGATAACTTTAAAATGGTAGAAGGAGTTACACAAGAACTCAGAAGCTATTCTTGCCCCCAATAATATGGATCTCAGCTACTAACTAATCCTACTAACTAGAACTATAGTAGTTATTCATCAACCACATCTGTGGTTGCTGGATAAGAAGAAGAGTTTGATAGAGATTAGAAACTACCAAAGTAATTAATACAAATATTTCCCTGAACATATCCAGTGACCACACACAGAAAGTGATCCAACTTGTAAATTATATTCAGTGTTTATAATATGACTATATGCAAGCTTTTTTCCCATATACAAAAGCCTTATGTATGCACAGAGGCACAGGATGAAGCAATTTTAATAGTACTTTTTTTGGTCCTAATTAAGCCAATTGTGGATCTTTTTGTGGGTGCACAGTGCTTTTCCTTGGATAGTTAATTATAGACTGCCAGTTTATACCTGTGTCTGACTGAGCACAATGGAGATGAGTAAAGATAAATTATGATCAGGGAAAGCTCAGATGGCAGAAAAGATTACAAACACTATTAAAGATTTAGCAGAAGGAGGGGGTCATAGAATGCAGACTTTTTACCTGTTTTTGAATATTTGCACACTAGAATACTACTGTTGGAACAGTAAATTGGAAAATGTGATGAAGAATATAGAAGTCTGGTGAGAATACAGTTTCTGCCTTCTCATAAAAAATTTGATAATATACTGTCTTTCCTAAACAGGGGGACGGTATACTTGTTTTGTCTACTTCTTGGTCTCCTCCTCCTCCTCCTCCACATTCTGTCTCTTGCTTGGAACATAACCAATAAGGCCCTCTTAATTAGGGGGAATCTTTGCATTTAGACTGCCTGACATTTATTTTTATGGGAGTGCTCTATTCTTTGGAATGCTCAACTTCCATCATTGCATGTGTGCCTTTAAAACATGAACTCACTATAGATTTCCTGTGCCAACATGAGGACTTCTTTTAGTGCCTTGTGGAGGGGCACCTCGAGTGACAGTTTCACTTGTGCATTCTTTCAGGTTATAGGGTCACAGTCACAAAGCCTGGGCTGTGGAGTTCACACATGGGTTCAGACCGTGGCCCTTCCTGGCTGCCTGTAGGAGCTGCAGCAAGTGATTTAATCTCTGAGTTTTATTCCTCCTTTGTAATTGATGAAAATAATTATGTTATGATATTTGTGAACTTTAAAAAATATTAAATAATTTTTGTTTAGCTATGTAATTCTCTAGCCCTGTGCCAGGATCACAGTGATTGCAAAACCCTTGTGACTATCCACCCTTCTGATAAAGTTTCAAAATCTACATCCCTAATATCTAGAACTAGATTAAATATTCAATATTTTAAGTATCTGGTATGATGATTATATATCCGTTAATAATGTATTAACAAGCCTTTAACAATCTATTGGTTCACATTTGGTAGAAGCAAAGCTATGGTAGTGGTTTTCAAAATGGAAGGGGAAATAAGGCCGGATCACCTGGGAGATTTTTGCAAAGATCTGAGGGGCCAATGTTGATACAGGATATCAGTTCAACTAGTTGTTCCTCTGCCCTCTGAAGAAAGAACAAGATATCAACTAAGCAAGGTAAAACATTAGCAGCTATTTTGTTTGTAGCAGAATGGGGCTTCAACTAATGTCTGTATGTTGAATTTTTTCTACTAATAATAATATATAGGTGAGAATTTATAGAATCATGTACATTTGAAACAGAATCACATGTTCCTCCCACCCAGATAATATGTTCCTTCTCAGTCTCATTATTTTCTCCACTTTTATTTTTATGCAAATATTCCTATCAAGCTTCTATCTTCAGATATTTTCCAGAAAGTGTGTTTATGTATGTGTGTGTGTGTGTGTGTAAGTATGTGGGTGTGTTATTATATTCTCCCTATTGGTCTTTGACTCTATTTTTAAACAAAATATTTATGCTATGTGCTTGGTTATTTGTCTTGACATCAGTATTTGGTTGATAACTACTTTATGAGAATATTTAGCATATTAAACCAAAGGCATACTGTATAACTTACATTGTACATTGACATTGAACCTATTAATGTTCTCTTTGAATTCTTTCTTTTATTCTTCTGAGAAACACTACTCTGTTCTTTTATTATATTTTATGACATAACCACTTCTAACAACATGGTAAGTTTTACAGCTTTACTTAGTTATTTTTCTTCATTAATGTCTTCCCCTGGAAGTCTAGTTTAAAGTTATTTAGATCCGAACAGTATTCTCCAACCAAACAAAATCTTTTTCTCATCCCATGACTTAGGTGCCCTAAATGATTGTCCAGAATATAAAATCCTGATGTTCTGTACTCTTTTCAACACTCCTTTTTGTTTTATAATGTCACACCTTTAAACTGAAGGAGAGAAATACAAGTTACAGCCTGCCTCCTTCTAATCTTTAGCTTTCTAACAGGACTTCACATTTTCCAGAGAAATAAATGAGAAAAGGTTTAATGGCATTGTGGAAGTTAGCCAAACTGGCTAGTTGTCCAGAAGTTTTGTGAATCTCGCTGAGTCCTCCAGCGAATCTCAGATTATCTTCCAGGAGCACCATGCTCATCTTTTCACCAGTCATTCCAGGACTAGTTGCAGCAACTGTATTTGCCTCTGAAGACAAGACATCTGCAGATGTCTGCAACTGTTTGCTACATGTGCAAATCCTTGTGAGCCTTCCTTATTAGTCTCTGGTTCTAAAGAGTAGATGAAGTGGTTCAGAGTTTGACTTACTTCTTCTTCCTTCTCGTTATCCAACAGCCACTTGATACTGGTCTTGATTTTTTTTTTCCATCTTCCCCTAAAATGCTTTCATTTGGCCTAATGCTTTTGGATTACTTGTTCCATCCCATCTGGAAGTAGTGTGGCTTGCACTCACTTAATCTAGAGGATGGTTCTCCTTCCCTTACCTGCTTATCTAGCAGCCAGACTTGCTCATGTTTATAACACATGCAGTCATTCTTCACTTGACGCAGAAATCCCAAGAGCCTCTAGCTCATTGCAAGATCTACCTGAGTTGTGCACATTACTTAAACTTTTGCATGAAAGTGGAAGCAGAAATATGTTTAAGTTCCTTCTGTCCCTGCCCCCGCCCTGAAAAAAATCACCATGTACACTGCATAAAGCATTTGATGATAGCCGACCACTGAATCAATTCACTGAGGAAAACAGGGAATTTACCTCTAAAGACTGGTCACTTAAAAATAGATAAGATGTTCGGCTCTGCAGTTTATCACTGGCACACAGCCTGGAACCTAAAAGAGATAATGTTGTGGACAAGTAACACTTCATTAAAAATTGAAAATATATTACTCGCATCAGTAGTGTGTTCTTTTCAGCTGCTTACACTCGGTGTGTAATCTCTATGACAGTGATTCCAGTGAAGCGAGCTGAGCTGCATTTTGCAGATCAGGAAAATTACATAAGTTTTTGATGATATTTTCCCCCAAATTATTTATAAGGTAATAATAGCCAGGAATTCAAAGCAATGATTTGAAGAGAGCATTTGAGGCTCTGAGAATAGCCAGACTGGCAATCTCACCAACACCTGATTTGCAGATGCCAGTTGTCTGAATTAGGCTTAAAGGGAAGCTTTCTGTTAGTTAGTATCCATTGCCAGAGATGTGATTTCTCTCTGTGCTTTTCTGGGCTAGTGTTTTGGGGTTTATATTTGGCATGATCTAATCTGAAATTAGCCAGAAAGATTATTGAAGAGAGAAACTTTGTACTATGAGCTCAACACCAAAATAAAAACAATAGCAGTGTCTCAGGGCTGTTTTCTTAGAGATTTATTGGGCCTTATTAAATTTGGAACCAGTCAAGAAGACTACAACAGCTGTTGTGAATTTCAAACAAAAGCAAAACAGCCTCTTCTCTGCTTCCTCCTTCATGGTACCCCTGGAAGCTGGTAAGCTCTCTGGGCAGGATCTGTCTTACTTATGCTTACCCACTGGAAAGCAGTGTTTACATATACCATGCGATACCAGCAAGGATAATCCAAGAGATTTGTTTTGATTTACTTCTCATTTCAGGGCACTTATGAGTAGCTTATAAAAAAGAAGCTGAACTACAAAGCTTACAAAACCTGATTTGCACAAAACCAAAGATTCTGGAGTGGTTTTCTATGGTATGCCTGCCACCATCTATGCTTCATCTCCACTAAGGAATTCTAAGACTAGATTAGAAAGTGTCACAGTGATGTATATAGGGAGATGCCAGTATTAATTTGAGCTTTTGCTTCAGGAAAATTGGAAATGCTAATGAAAGCTTCCAGTTACCTACATTAAAGCAAGCTCAGGATGCGATATGACTTTGAAATAGTAAAATAAACAACAAACAAACTAGACAGTTTTCTAAAGAGGAAATATGTAAAAATTTGACCTCAAGGTCAAAGGGCTTGTCCAGGATTTTTGGAAAACATTTTCTTAGTGGTATTAACATATATTACCTAATAAATAGTGATGTTGTTTCAGTAACTAATTGGAGAATTTTAGTCTGAGAAAATGAGTTTAATTGCCATCCCAGGCATCTGCAATTGATTAAAAAAGGGTTAGAAGACTTAACAGATAAAGTTTACAAGAAGAAACTTACCACAGAAATTAGTACTCTGAACCTGCAAATCAGACTCAGTGCATGTTGCCATGGTGAAAATAATCAGGTGGCACCTTCCATTTCAGCTTTTATTTAGTTAAGAGTGTGTAGAAGCTAAATTAAAGTCCTATGCTTAAGCTCATTTTAGTGCAATTTTATGGCTATGCCACTGTGTAAGTCAGGGTCCAGTCTGCAGACAAAAGTCACACCTGTTATTTTAGCTGGAAGATTTAGTATAAAGAATTACAAGCCCGGGTATTGGAAAATTTATAGTCAAAAGGGAATGCGAAGGCAACAAAGAGTTTATGATTACAGGTAGCAGCTCCTACAACTGGGGTTAGAGGAGAAAGAGGATAAATTTAGAATTATTAGATGTTAGAAGCTTGGAGGAAGGGTGCAACAGAGAAGGGAGACTAAGGATCTCTGAGTTGGGGGGTCTCTGGCCAACAGGCACTGATATCACCTTTGTAGCTGGGACACCAATTGTGAGAAGGAGGCATCTGCCAACTGTACTGATATCTCTGAGAGGATTCAATGAGACTGCTTTAGAAAACATCTTAAGTACAGCAAAATGAATTACCTTTGGTACTAGAAAAAACTTTTGCTACCAGAGTGCTAAGGTAATAATGACAGGGACAGGGGACAAAATCAGAAATAAAAAGCAAACAGAAAGGAGCTTGACCCTCTTTCTCCTCTAGCCTCCTGGTCTCTCTCTAGTGCTTCCTTTAAGCCAAAACCAACAGGGGTCAACTAGCCAAACACAAATGCAGTTTACAGAGTTCCAGCCCCAGCATCCCATAGCTAAGTATGGCTGGGAGGATTTGTTGCTGAGAGACAATAGCTTAATAACTGACACAGTCATTGCAACTTGATGAAGAGATTCATTGAACTGCTTCCTCAGATCACATCCTACAGACATTTTTAAGAAAGAGCCTCGAGACCACCACAATGTTGATTCACCAGTGGTTCACATGATTGTAATTTTACTGATATGATAAAGTAGTTCAACACAATGAACTTGAAACTGCAGGGGAAAATCCAAGAACATTGCTGGTTTGTTCCAGGAAGTGAATACATTCACACTCAAATGGTTCTTGTGGACTGAGCCAATGCCCATTAGAGACTTCATTCGTTTACATTGCTAAACTTTCCTACAGTCAATGGAACCATGGTGACTGAGGATTCGCAGAGTTATATACTGGAAATACAGTCACAAATTCGAAGGAAATTCACAATCTTTGAGCATGAATCATGCTTTAGTTTCCATGATTGCTTTTAGAGTATGAGCCTCTGTGTGTGACTGAATTGTCAAGAATCTGCCATATCATTTCAAGATGGTTTTATTCTGCCAATAGAAGTATGTCTATCAAGGAGACAGAATATCCTGCAACTTTAGATAAAAACAGAATAAGTATAGAAAGTTCCGGAACTATTGTGTAATTTCTGGCTACATACCCACTTTTGACTCTCTAAAAGTACGTTCTCTTTTTTAAATATGAAAATATCCAGGCACCATGGTACAAACCTATAATCCCAGCAACTCTGAAAACTCAGGCAGGAAGATTGCAAGTTGAAGTCCAGCCTTAGCAACTTAGTGAGACCCTGTTTCAAAATCAAAAATAAAATGGCTAGAGATATAGCTCAGTTATAGAGTGCCCCTAGGTTTAAACCCCAGTACCAAAAAAAAAAAAAAAAAAAAAAAACTAAAGTTTAGAGTAGTGTGGTCATTATTTGAAAAAAAATAAGACATATCTTGATTTTTTTTAATCACAATAGAAATTGATTTCTCTTGGTTCTGAAGGCTGGAAATTAAAAACCAAAGTGCCAACATGGCTATGTTCTGGTGAGGGGCATTTAAAGTTGCAAATAGTTGACTTTTTGCTGTATCTTCACTTTGTTGAAAAAATAAGGCAACTCTGGGGAGATTCTTTTATGAAGGATTTCTAAAAATTTTTTTAGTTGTAGATGGACACAATATTTTATTTTATTTATTTATTTTTATGCAGTGCTGAGGTTTGAACCCAGTGCCTCACATGTGCTAGGCAAGCACTCTACCACTAAGTCACAACCCCAGCCCCTATAAGGATTTTATAAAGAATGTTACTCATGTGGGCTCCATCCCCCTGATGTAATTATCTCCAAAAGCCCCACAGTGAAATAAAGCCACATGCAGGTCTAGGTTTTAACTAAGGAAATACAAATATCATTTGGTAACAGTACTAAACATGTTTTTCCATGAGTTTTAAACTTCAAAAATTAACTGTATAATTCTTTTTAAAAGAGCCTGTCTTTGACAACCTCTCATAAAGAAAGGTTGGAGAAAAGTTCTGAGAAGATTGCTTGTCTATGCTTGTCTATGCCTGTCTATGTATTAATAGACATTAATACATAATGTCTATGACAACCTTGTAATACTGCTAAAAATCTCTACGAATTATATATTTGCTATGTTTAAATAGCCAAAGTGACATAGAGGTCCACAAATGTCCTACATATTTGAAGCTAAACATGTTTCAGAATGAATAAGTTTCCTGATTTTAAATATAATGTGGCACATAAACTCAAATATCGTTGAATATTCACATTAACTGAGATCAATATACAGTCTTACATTCATACATACAGATAGGATTCATTACCATATATTAACAGATGAGCCACAAGGAAATTTTTTGATTTTTAGAATGTGTAAGGTTTTTAAATTATGAATAAAGGTTGTCAACAACTGTATTATCAACAATTGTCTTATGTAAAATAACTACATGTCTAAAAACTGGTATTTCCAATTACCTTTAATTCTGACACCAAAGGAAGCTTTATATGTGTTATTTTAAATATAAAAGACTATAATGTTTGTATGTGAAAGAATACAAGTTGATTGAGAGTCAAAAATATTTAAATGGTAAATTCAACAGATGTTAAGGTGAAAAATATAGAGAAAAAGGAGATCCATTCATTTTTTCCCCTTTAACCAGCATTTGCTGAATGACTTCTAGATGCCAGAATTGTACCAGACATGAGCAATTCAAAGATAAATAAAACCCAATTCCTGCCATCCAGGAGGCTTCAATATAGCTAAGGGAATGCAATAAAGTATGAAAATTAATCCTAGGATGAAAATCCATAGAAGTACAGTGGAATGGAAAGAAGGAAGTAATTGCTTTCTTTGAGGAAGGGAGAATCCAAATATTTCATTGATAAGATGATGCTTGAAAAGTAAGTTATTCTTCAAGTTGGAGGTAAGGGAACTCAGGAGACGTGGAAGATTACTTTTAGACAGAGGAATGGTTGGATCTAATGGACATGGTTGTGAGACAGTATGTTTTAAGAAATGAAATTAATAGCATAGATTGAGCGATTTTAATTAGTACTTGGCATAAAACTTTGGAGTGCCTACTATGTGCTATTGTGTAGGCAAGATGTACTTAGTATTCTAGAGCACTTGAAATGTGACTAATGTGACTAAAAACATTTTTATTATAATTAACTTTTCAAAATGTTCATTAATTCACTTAAAATAAGTATAGCAAACCTGTTATGCATGATCAAATTTCTTTTATTAGAAGGATATTTTTCAAATTGCTGGGAGAGATCCTATCCTGAGATCATGTCTACCACTCAGGAATGTGCAAACAAACCACCAGAAGATTTCTACCTTGGAATATATCCGCCATTCTGGTGTACCCATTCCCCAGCTGTCTAGGTCCTCCTGCTAAAGCTCACCCCTAAAACCTTTCCTGAAGAACTGGATTTAAGCTATTGGATCTCTCATATCCAAAGGTAGTTCTTTTCTAACTCTCCTGGAGAAACAACTGGCATAGTGTGACTTACAAAAGACCAAAACCAGGCAAGATACTCTAGTTCAGATTATATTTCAGAACACTTTGGAGGATAAGTTAGATTTCACTTAAAACCAAAACTTGTTTAGCTATTACCACATTAAAGTTACCCACAATTTAGTGGAATAAATGAACCATTTTATTTTTCTCATGATTCCCTGGGTCAGGAATGTGGGCATGTCACATCAGTGATGGCTACTATTTACTTCGTGATATTTGTACCTCACCTGGTAAAACTTGAATAGTCAGGTGTCTGGGATAGATTGTCTGAGTCTCTGTCTGGTTGGTTTGAATATATGCATTCTTTCAAAACTCATATGTTGAAATCTAATATCCAATATGACTGTATAAGACATGGGATCACTGGGGTCCATTACTTGATCCCAAATCCAACGTCATATCTTTTAGGTTCTTGTCTTGTTATGAATTCCAGTATGACTGTAACATTTAGAGTACAATTTTTTTTAAAAAGCATGACAGATTTGACTGATATAGAATTGAGATTTATTAGAGGGGTCAGACTTCACTACACACTTGGAGCTTCTGGGAAAATAACAGTAAAGAAGAAAAGGATGGCCAAATAACCATAGAAAAGTTTCTAATCAGAAATCATAAAGAGAGGTTGGAGAAAAGTTCTGAGAAGATTGCTGGCTTGGCATTCAGATATGGGTCTGGAAGTCACTGTAGGTCAACAAAGAAGGCATACAGAGCTGGAAGATTCTAGGATAATCTGAAATATATGAAGACAAATTATAATAAACAAGCACAAACTTTAAACTATCTTTGTGTCTCACCATTCCTTAACCCCATGATACAGATGGGCTGAAGATAGAACTGATGCAAACTGCTGTAGAATTGCCCCAAAGCCTGGCTTAGAACTCAGAGAAGCTGAAGGAGTGGATCCAGCTGTCTCACCCAGTGAGGTGGAACGGCAGCATGGATTGCAATAGTAGTTGAAGCCCTTCACCCCACTGGAGCACAGGGATCAGTACAGTTTTTAAAGAACAAAATGCAATGTAGCAAAACATCTTAGGCTTGGCAGGACATAGGGTTTCTGTTGAGATCTATCAATCAATCAACCCTCTTACTGTAACATGAAAATGGCGGAAGACAAAGCGTGGCTGTGTTCCACTGCAACCTTATTTATAAAAACATGCAGTGTACTGGGTCTGGCCCCTGGGCCACACATACTTTCAACTATAATGAACACTACTTCACATCCATAATCCAAATCCTGCATAAGATTTTCTTGTGGTTCATCCTCAACTTGAATCATACAAGGAAGAGAATTTTAAAAAATATGGTGCTCACCATCTCTAGCAGTCAGAGAAATGCAAATCAAAACCACCCTAAGATACCATCTCACTCCAGTTAGATTGGCAGCCATTATGAAGTCAAACAACAACAAGTGCTGGCGAGGATGTGG